>NC_079410.1:17203749-17451249 GCF_029220125.1 Pseudoliparis swirei | reverse complement strand
TACTCTCCCTGGTGGGTGAAGGGGTCAAGGGGTCGACCCGCGCGGGCCACGTACCCAGATCACCCAGGTAGTGAATGTCCTGCTGTGTCTCCTCCTCAGGCTGATGCTGAGGGAGCTGGGGCCCTGGGCGTGCCACATGCGCTGGCTGATATGGGCCATGGCTTTCTTTGGGTCCATGTACGTCTTCCTCTTCCACGAGAGGTAACCCCCCCCCCCCTTCCCCTCCAAAGTGTTTACAGCCAACACTGCGCAGCTGTTTGAAGCAGAACCGATGACACAGAGGATTACGCAGCAGACCGGAGGTGTTGTGCTTTTCAGCTTTTCTTTTCACGCCGTCTGTTTCCCTCCCTGCAGGTACAAGCTGGTGGAGTTGCTTGGCTACGTGGCGATGGGGGTCGCCCCCGCCCTGGTCATCCTGTCGATGGTGAGCAGGAGCACAGGAGCACTCATCCGAGGCTTCTCTCGCTGCAGCAGACCTCCTGCTGTGGTGGAGGAGTCCGTATTTAGAGAAGCAGACACGTTGTCGCCCATTAGCTTCACTTCCAGTTAGTGTAGCTTTTATTAGATTGTAATATAATATACTACAAACATTATATATAGTCCTTATTTTTATTATTGTGTATAAATTCCATGAAAAGAACAAAACCAAAACATCTCTAGTCTGTCAATTCTGTTCTTGTCTGTGGTTCTCAAGCCCATTCGTTCCTGTGGAAGATGTCAATCTTTAAAAAGGAATCAGAAATTTGTTATTGCATTATTATATTTTCGGTCAAACTGATGGCTCAGAATCTATATTACATTTTTATTTGCAATTTTAATAACATATGATTGGGGATTATTTTCTACAGCAGATGAATTCACAATTTGACAACAAAAAATCTGTGTTCTTTGGGAAACAGTAAATGTAAAACACAAAATATTAACAATCTCAAAGTAAAACTCAAGTTAAAACTTGCAAAAGTCACTAAAGTCACTAAGAATCTTCCACCACAGCTTCTTTTATTAGAGAACAATAAAGATTATTTGATCATTATTACATGTATTTCTATATAATGTTTGCACCTTCAAATAAATGTTGTGGAAAGTGTTTTTTTATTAGTTTGACCTTTTATATTCTTTAATAACCAAAACTTCACTAATGTGACTGTTTGACCTGTTACAGGTGGAGCGTGCAGGTGTGTGTGAACTGGCGGTGGGAGGAGTCTTCTACGTGGTGGGCGCGGCCTTCTTCAAAAGCGATGGCCTCGTCCCCTTCGCCCACGCCATCTGGCATCTCTTCGTGGCGGCGGGAGCGTGCTGTCACTATTACGCCATCTGGAGGTACCTGTACTTACCTGGGCCGCCGCTGCAGACGTCAAGGTGACTAGCCGCTCTCACCTGAGAGCATCATCATCTTCATCATCATCACGCGGTTCCACACCGCGGGACTGACTTGAGAAAAGTGAGTCTCGGTCAGGAGTGACAACGACGTATCTGACTCATGAGGCTCCACCTGAGGGACGGTGCTGACGGGGTCCGCCCCGACAGCTGCAGGTGACACCTGGGACCATCAGTCATGTCAACATGTTAATTATAGAGCCGACGGAAAGCAAATACACCTTTAAATATGTCAAACCCATTCCCTTAATCAACCATCTCAGTCACAGAATCTACGATGTCCAGTCTGTGACCTCACCTGCTGACCTAGCGCGGGTTACCTGACTCCTCCCACTTCCATGTTACAACCAGGTGAGGTGCTCTTCCACATTGGTGCTAACCCCGACTTTATTTTAGTTTTGTCCATTTTGCACAGCGGCAAAATTCAGAAATATAAATCAGCGCCCTCGCTTCCACTCCATAAACTAACACTCATGTTCTGAGCTCGACTCAGCCCCCCCCCCCCTAAATGATGCACACTGGCTCTTTAAGGCAAATTAAAATGATTCAATATTTTAGTGTTAAACCCGTTTTCTACATGCATTAATCAGCTGGTTGGTTGAGTTTGTCCAATGAGCTCCTCACGATCACAACATCCACGCACCCTGCAGCTGGAACGCACAACGTACCTCAAACTACGTCGTTGACTTTTGGTATAAATTGTTGGTTCGTGGGATATTTCGAACACGGCATCGAACACGCGGGCGGCTTTATGGCCTACGTGCTGGGCGACGCGGTGATATGTAGTAACAGATGAGATGCTTCTCCTCCAGATTAAAGGATACGTGGCCTCAGTAGAAGTGGTCCATTTGTGATTTACACTTTATATGAATCTACCCAAAAAAAAGAGAATAGTTTCATAATTTACCGTCACGTTATTTGAAAGATGAAAAGTCTAAAAGTCTTCCGGGTCATGTTATGTGGGTCGTGTATGCGTTGACTTGTTTAGAAGACGATGATTGAGAGTTGTTTGTTTTAAGTGATGCACTCTGAGCGGTTTCCTATCAGCAACACAATATTCCCGTTACATCCTCAGATGACAGAGTTACACAGGGGCATTTCAGACGCCATTTTTAATATTTACAGTCTTCATTTGTATACTTCTTTCTCCGCTGTGTCGACCACACCCCCAGGTTCCCCAAAACCTCTCGTGGTTAACCTGTGGGCGTTTACTCAGGAAGTGAGCTTATCTTCTTCTTTCTTAAAACAAAACAAAAAATCAGATGATCTATTTTGTAAAATTGTATTTTCACTGAATTAAAGAATAATCATGATATTATTACACGAGGAGGAGTCTGTGTATTGTGTGGGTGCCAAAAAATGTTTCATCACATCAAGTGTCAATCAAATAATAATGTCCAAAGATCACACAAGAGGAATCAGGGTGTCCATTTCATGGGGGAACCTCAATGTGCAAATTCAAATGACAACGTGTCAGTGTGTGTGTGTGTGTGTGCATCACTGCAAGTGTGTGAGGTTGGTGAGGGCCCGCAGTCGCAGCGGCATGGCCACATTGGTGTCTCTGTGCCACTGGGGCGTGGTGACCAGCGGGGGCGGGGTCAGGACGCTCTGAGCCACACCAGGAGCCTTCAGCAGCGACCACAACTCCTCGCCGCGCGTCACTATGGCAACGAGGTCCTCTTCATCCGAGCACCAGGCGACTGGCCCGCCTCTGGTCACCGTCCTCAGCTTGGAGAGGAACAGAGACACCCTGAACCGGACACAGACGCACAATTAACGTGACGTCGCACGGGCCCGTATGAGCGACGACAACATGTCGTGATCTCACCTGGGTATGAGGTCGTGCGATCGCGACGCCAGCTTGGCGAGAGCGCTCATGAGAGAGGTGACGACTCTCGGGGCGGGGCAATCGGCTCCGGGCGGCGGGCCGGATGAAGTGATCTCAAACAGCACCGCCTCCAACGTCTCAAAACAGGAAGTGATGAGCCTCACGGAGCAGCGGGAGTCGCACGACACCGAGAGGTACTCGCCCAGCACCCACACCTGAACGACACGCACACACACACTTCATCTCAGGTGGTTGTGGTTCATTTAGCTGACGTATGATCCTTAAACCCTCGGTCTCATGCAGACACACTACACAAACAGGTCGTTACCACGTGTGTGTAGATTTCCTCTTTGCTGTAGACCTTCGCTGTGGCGCCAGCGAACTCCAGAAGCTCGTGAGACTGGTCCACCACCAGAGATGGGTGGAGCTTGCACAACCTCAGCAGGTGGCTGCTGAACACCCTGCAGAGAGAGAGAGAGAGAGAGAGAGAGATTAGGGTAAAGACATACAGCAGACCACTCGTTTTGGTATACCTCTGTATCTCTTTATTGTATTTTGGGATGTTGAGCAGGAGGCTGCTTCTCTCCAGCATCACTTGAACCAAGTGGGCTAAAAGCTTCTCATCAGCTACCTACACACACACACACACACAATGTTGAGCTGAAACTAAACATCCAGCATGTTAATGCTCAGTAGTTGCGGTCGTGATTAACTTTACCGCGACGACTGTGTTGAAAAAAATGTGCAGCAGCACGGGGACAGTCTGGGCACAATGAACAACTCTCGGCCAATCAGCAGTCTCCGCCAGCTGCTCATGGAGCGTGCTCAGTCGGTCGATGGTGTCACCTGAAAGAAAAGTGAGTCACGTACTAAATGCTGCTGTTACCATATAGACAAGTCATTAAACTACTGAATGTCATAGCTATCTACATCAGATGAAAGCATTTATCTTGGAATATTCCTTAATATTCTTTTTTTTTTAAAGTCTTTAATTGTGTAACCGTGGTTACCTGAACCCGCTTCCCCTCGAAGCAGGAAGAGGAAAAGCCCTCGGAAAGATTGGCTTCGAAATGCATCAAGTGACAGGAGGCCATGCCCCCCTGACTCAGAGATGGGCAAACAAGTTGACCTGCAACACACACACACACGCACACACACTACGTGTTAAATCAGTCTATTAGGTAGTTTGAACTTTAAAAAACACACATGCTAAGAGTTTTGCTCTGGCGTGTGGGAGCACCTGACTTGCAACACCAGTGTGGCAGAGAGACAGGGCAGGTCCAGCAGAGTGTGGAGAAGCTCCACTGCAGTTCCAGCGGTCACCAGAGAGGGCAGCAGATCCACAAAGTCATCCACCACCGCCGGGCTGTCCCACGCCAAGAACTGGAGAAACAGACGGATGAAAGAAGGCTCGTGCATCCCTCACGTGGCGTCACGTGCACAGAAGGTGTGTGTGTAGAGTTTACAACACTCAGAATGATCCTTATATCCCCGTCTGGAGGTTTTCTTTCACCTTCAGCAGGTTCGGGAAGGAGTGGGAGTACCGCGGCACTCGGAGCTGCAGGCTCTCAAGGTTCAGTCGAAGGAAGCGCAGGAGCTCGTGTGCCAGGTACTGGTTGTTGAACAGCTCGGCCGGGAAGCGCCCAAACACCAGCGTCCACACACACTCACAATCCACCGCAGCCATGTCGCCTGGATAGGGACAAGGACACCGGTTAAACATCATGAAGCGCTTTCGTCATCAGTGAATGGAGCCGCTGAACCGTCAGCTTGTGTGAATGAGTTTCTGTGTGTATAGATGTGACGACACACCGTGGTTGAGGTAGAACTGAGCGATGGGCAGCAGGACTCTGGCAAACGACAAGTCCGAGCTGAGCCGGCCGAACAGCGCCTTAATGCACGGGAACGTCCGGTAGACCAGCGAGGCGTCCTCGCCACACACGCAGTCCAGGATACACACCGCCTCCACCAGACACTGAGCGAGGAGACACGACACACGCAATCAGGAAACCCGATGGTCGGATTAAGAGAAGAAGAAAAAAACGGTCCGTCTGTGTTTTTACTTTTTTCTTCTTCAGTGTCAATCCTTCAAGAAGTCTCTTTTTACTCTATTTTTTATAATTTTCCTACATTTCCCAAACTCGCCGTTCCATATGCAGTGAATTGGTAACAGCAGAGGGACAGAAGAGACGGAACCATTAGACACGGCACAACTTGACTTGTGAATAATAAATACACCAAACAGAAAAACAGGTGAGATGGTTTTATCCCCTTAATATTAGTGAAGTTCAGTTTGTCTCAACACACGGTGTTTAACATGGATTAGTGTCCA
The DNA here is from genome assembly GCF_029220125.1 of Pseudoliparis swirei. Lineage (NCBI taxonomy): Eukaryota > Metazoa > Chordata > Actinopteri > Perciformes > Liparidae > Pseudoliparis > Pseudoliparis swirei. The sequence continues at coordinate 17,445,712 of NC_079410.1, read as the reverse complement.
TCGACAGGACGATGAGGACACGTAGGTTGCTGAGTTCGAGAAACTGAACCTGTGTGTGTGTGTGTGTGTGTGTGTGTGTGAACCATCCATTTCAATGGTGCTTATAATCGCTACACAGACTCACCGCTTTCTGCAGGTCTGCGTCTGTCCTCTTGTGAGCCGCTGAGACGGAAAGAAGAAGAAACATTAAAACGATGAGGAAGATACAAAGTACTGATAATCAAGAACACAGGACGGCTTATCTGTTACCTCCTTTTCATACACACACACTTATACACTCTTACACACACGCACATACACACCCACATACATTCACACATCCACTCACGTAAACTCACACACACACACACACACACTCACTGCGGTCGCTCTGCTCGATGAGGCGTTGGCAGTACTGGAAGGCCTTCTCCCTCAGACGCTCCTTTGGAGGCAGCAGCCGGCTGGAGGACGAGGTCGCTGAAACCATGGAAACCACTGACCCGTCCACCTCCGACCGGTCATCTGCAACACGGGAGATCAGCATTGAGAGGTCACGACTCAAAACCTCTCAGGGGTGAGAGGTCACGACTCAGAACCCTTTTGACGAATCCGAGGTTTCTTTTCTTTTGGTGGAAATCACAACAAACGCCTTGATTTATGGAAAGCAAAGAAACTCTAATCAGAAGGGACTTCTCATTTTAGCCACCGTAATTACTTGATTTAGTGACTCGTTTTGTATAATCAGACACTTTGTTGTCATTCAAGGAAACTCCACCGGGCCGCGTTAGACGGTTTAGATCAGAGTGAAGTAGAAAGGTTTAGAGACAGTTAATCGGTTAATTTGGTTAATCATTGCCGCATCCCTCTAGAAAGATGAGAAAGTAACACTTGGAAATATATATACACACACAGTGTACTTTGATTGAATTATGCATGAAGATTGAAGACCAAGAACTCACAGGAGAGTCGAGATCAAACAATCAAACTCACCAACAGGCAGAATCTGATTTCCTCCTCATAAAACACACTTTACCACGAGCAACATGAGCTGCAGCTTTACAGCTCGTGTTTTAAGCGTGAGCGACCGCGTGCGGCCACCGTCAGTTTATTAGTCATTCATCGCCATTATTCAGCCACGATTACGAACTCAGCGGGAGATTAAAAGGAGGAGCAACAAGGCCCCGAAAGCCAAAAGATGTAGAGCTGATGTGCAGGGAAGGGCCACGAAATGTCTTACCATGAGAAAAGGAGTGTGAGAGGGAGAGGGAGAGGCTGAGCTGCAGCCTGTTCGCTGGAGAAGATGACAACACAGAGCAGCGGATGTGAACGACGCTCTGAGGCCGACGCTCCTCGTGTGTCCTCTGTCGCTATGACGTGAAGCGAAGAGCCTCTCGAGCGGCGGGAGGCTAAATGGTTCTGTTGTTTTGGTGGGAAGGTCATACCAGTGTCAGCTGTGTTGTTGCCGATGGAAACGGAGTGGTAGGTGAGGAGCCAATGGCGGAGCATGGAAAAGGAGTAGACGTTCATCCACTGGTCCTCGGTGAAGCCCTGGCCCACGCACAGCACGGTGAAGAAGTCCCCCGACACCGTCCCATCCAGCTCCGCTGTCGGTACCGGCTGAGACAAAAATAAAGATAACTAGAACGGGCACTCGGTAGAGCGCATACCTTCGCATATCACAAGATTGGGCATTGAATTATGAACATGTTGGCATTAGTTGCATGCCAATTGGATATAAATTGACCGCGCTATGGTAAAAAGAAGATGTTGACCTTTCCATGACCTTGACCATGACCTTTGACCCGATTGATCCCAAAATCGAAACAAATGGTCCCCGGATAATAACCAATCATCCCACCAAATTTCATGCGATTCGGTTTAAAACTTTTTGTGTTATGCGAGGAACACGCATACAAATAAATAAATAAATACACGGCGATCAAGACATTACCTTCCGCATTTTCAATGCGAAGGTAATAAACAACAAATAAGTAAAGCTTGACGATAAGAAGAAAACAAATAAAAATATATTCTCCACTTTTTACACGAGTTAAAGAGTCGAAAGCAGAGGCGGGATGTGAAAGATGCTCACCTGTCGTGACCTGGGCCCTGTGAAGAACCCTCCGGAGGGAACGCCGCCTCCCTGATTGATGCTGGCGTAGCGCAACCAATCAACGAGCTTCTTACTCAGCAGGGTCACGTGATCTGCGAGTCAGGCGGAGGGAAGGTCAAAGGAAGACGATTTATGGGCGTGTGACATTTTCTTGATCACCGATTGGATTGCCGGTTACCTTCGGTGAGGCACTCCGGGCTGCGCGTGAGGACGGCGTTGAGCATCGGCAGGGTGTGCGTGAGCGAGTTGGCCGAACCCTCCGACGGTCGGCTTTCCAGACCGCGGAGGAGCTGAGCGCAGAGAGACGACAGATCGGCCCTGGATGCCGCCTGTCGGGGTTCAAGTGTGCGGGACATAGATCGGGTCATTTGAAAACACAGACCAAAACGACCCATGTTACATTTTACTCTTGTAATTTATAGAAATAACTTGTTGTTGTTGAAGGATTTTCTCAAAATCAACACCGTGTTTTTAAGAGGCAACAAACAAGCCTCTTAGAATCTCATGTATTTCTCAAAATAGACCTGGTTGAAGCCAGAAAAACAACAACAACACACATGACTGCACACCTGTGAGAGCAGCAGGGCGGCAGCATGACTGTTCAGTTGAAGGACGTTGTCCTGGTTGTAGTTCACTTCCTGGCCAGGTGGGGGCACTGTCTCTCTGAGCACAGCCGAGCTCATCACCTGAAACTGCTCCGTAGGGGACGAGAGGAGGGCTTTAAGTCTCTTGTGGAGCTCTGGGGGCAACCTGTGACGATCAGAGGAGACGTGGAGCAGACGTGAGTTCACCAATCAAAGCAAGCAGAAGCTCAACTCTGTGAATGTGCGTTTGGGCAAGACAGAGGAGGTGAGATCACAACAGAGATTACATGTGGAGGGAGGGGGAGGAGTTGGGAGATTGAATGCAATGAGGACAGGAAAGGGACTGGAGAGAGGGCTAGTGCACAGGAAAGGGACTGGACTGAGGGCTAGTGCATAGGAAAGGGACTGGAGAGAGGGCTAGTGCACAGGAAAGGGACTGGAGAGAGGGCTAGTGCACAGAAAAGGGACTGGACTGAGGGCTAGTGCACAGGAAAGGGACTGGACTGAGGGCTAGTGCATAGGAAATGGACTGGAGAGAGGGCTAGTGCACAGGAAAGGGACTGGAGAGAGGGCTAGTGCACAGAAAAGGGACTGGACTGAGGGCTAGTGCACAGGAAAGGGACTGGACTGAGGGCTAGTGCATAGAAAGGGACTGGAGAGAGGGCTAGTGCACAGGAAAGGGACTGGAGAGAGGGCTAGTGCACAGGAAAGGGACTGGAGAGAGGGCTAGTGCACAGAAAAGGGACTGGACTGAGGGCTAGTGCACAGGAAAGGGACTGGAGAGAGGGCTAGTGCACAGGAAAGGGACTGGACAGAGGGCTAGTGCACAGGAAAGGGACTGGACTGAGGGCTAGTGCACAGGAAAGGGACTGGACTGAGGGCTAGTGCACAGGAAAGGAACTGGACTGAGGGCTAGTGCATAGGAAAGGAACTGGACTGAGGGCTAGTGCACAGGAAAGGAACTGGACAGAGGGCTAGTGCATAGGAAAGGAACTGGACTGAGGGCTTGTGCATAGGAAAGGGACTGGACAGAGGGCTAGTGCATAGGAAAGGAACTGGACTGAGGGCTAGTGCATAGGAAAGGAACTGGACTGAGGGCTAGTGCATAGGAAAGGAACTGGACTGAGGGCTAGTGCACAGGAAAGGAACTGGACTGAGGGCTTGTGCATAGGAAAGGGACTGGACAGAGGGCTAGTGCATAGGAAAGGGACTGGACTGAGGGCTAGTGCACAGGAAAGGAACTGGACTGAGGGCTTGTGCATAGGAAAGGGACTGGACAGAGGGCTAGTGCATAGGAAAGGAACTGGACTGAGGGCTTGTGTATAGGAAAGGGACTGGACAGAGGGCTAGTGCATAGGAAAGGAACTGGAGATAGGGCTAGTGCATAGGAAAGGAACTGGACAGAGGGCTAGTGCATAGGAAAGGAACTGGACAGAGGGCCTGTGCATGGTGTCCGTGGTGCCGCTTACTTCCTGGTGTACTTGGTAGCAGACAGGATGAGGTGCAGCCTCTGCAGGGAGTCGACGGCCTCGTGTCCTAGCTCCTTCCCCTGGAGCAGCTTCCCCAATCTGCTGAGAAACTTCAGCAGCTCAGACTCCTGAATCTCTCTGGAAAGGACACACAGTGCAGCTGGTTTTATCTCTGAAAATATGTATGATTTAGTCATATTAATGTGATGTATTGCTTCAACATTTCACTGACACAGGATTAAATCAACTCAGTATGAGATCATTACTCAACCCTTTAACGAGGTCATCAGTTGTGCAACTCAACACCTTCTTTTCGACAGTTTACAGCGATTTACGTTTAATAAACCCACCAGGTGCCCTAATGAACTCACATGTGAGCCTCCCGACAGGTGACGAGCAGCTGTTAAAGTAAACATTACAAGTTTAAGTCGTAAAATAAAAAACACAATGGGGGTTTGACAGGAGACCATAGCTTTAGCCTCGTTAGCTTAGGAGAGGAAACGAGCGGAAAGGAGCCGAGGAGACTAGCTGCAGGCGGCGGAGGACGTTATATTTATGTTATTGTGTTCTTACCTGGCCTGTTTGATTAAACTCTCCGAGCTGTGCGCGTACATGATGAGAGACGGGCTCGCATTCCTCTGATATGCTCTGTGTGTGAAAGGTAAACAGTGCGCTCGCAAATGGCGTCCTGACGGAAGCACATGACCGTCACGTTGGTTCCTTCTTCTCTGAGTTACGGAGGTGGAGCTGCAGCTCACTCACACTTACTATATAATACGCAATAAATCACGTAAAAACATCTCCAGTCCATGATTGTTCGAACAACAACCAGATTGTTTGTTTCACTTCTAGGAAATATTTTACTTAGAATACTTCAATTTGAATTCAACAGTTTAATATGTTAACAATTATATTGAACACGTGCATTTTACTGTCATACAAATTATCCCGAAGTAGCATTTTGTTTGAATCTTATGAGGACCAAATGGAAAGAAAGATGGCTTCAGAATGTCAACCTTCATTGATACTGGAGGAATCTTCGACCCAAAGGTCCTCAAAACGCTACAGAAATAACCATGGGCATAGCAGAGGCCATCATGAACAACATAGCAGTGTCATTTTTATAGACAATTTTAAGGATCTGCTTTAAATTAAGTTCAACTATTGAGAAATTATCAATATCATTAATTTAAAGCTGAATTTAACTTTGATTTTCTCAAAAACATAACAGTAACATCTCATGGAAATAACCATGGACATAGCAGAGCAGAGGCCATCATGAAGAACATATCAGTGTCATTTGTATACACTTTTAAGGATCTGCGTTTTTTTTTTTTTATATTGGGGAATTATAAACATCATTATTTCTTGTTACCTAACTTTTTCTTTTGCTTTCTCAACAACTGTACAGTAAAATCTCATGAAAATACACACGGACATAGCCGAGGTCCTCGTGAACAACACACCTGTGGAAGTGGAATAGAACCTTCAAGGGTCTAGTTTAATAACAGTTTTAATGTTGTGAAATTATGAATATAATCATTGAATTTGAGCTGACTGTGAGTGAATCAGAACACCACGTCTTCCAGGAGATTCACTCAACATTCACACTGATGGACTTTTCAGATCAGTGATTAATAACCTTGTTCAAACATCACTCAAACCAAATAGGTTAGCTCTGTTTACTTTTAGTTTTTTGTTAATGTGTAATATTTCTGATGCTTGCTATGTGTTATATATACGATATTGTTTATATTGTTTGCTTCAGTGATTTGTATATTTGTTTTGTTGATGTAATCTTAAATTAAAAACAGTACAGTAGTGTAACTTCATATGTTATGATAATAACCACATGTTGTTAGGCAGGTTGCAGAAGCGGAGGGTGCGCTCGCTCCTCCTCACCTCTCTGCGGTAAACCTGTTATTTTCATCCGAGCTCACACCGCCCGCCTCCTCTCTCTCTCTCTCTCTCTCTCTCTCTCTCTCTCTCTCTCTCTCTCTCTCTCTCTCTCTCTCTCTCTCTCTCTCTCTCTCTCTCTCTGCCACACAGTGAGTCGGTGCCACGGTCCCATGCGCTCCTCACCTACATTGAAGGCGCCCTCTCTTTTATACACATGGAGGCAACCTGAGCCTCGGGGATTCTTGGTAAACATTTTTAAAACAACAAAACCAACAGGCTACCACACCTTGGCCGAGTTTCACTTCCTTTCAACTTTTTGGACAACATCTCAGGTAGGAACAACACTTCTCATGCATAATAATATAACTCTCTTCGTTGATCAGTTCTTAAGGACATCTATTAGACAAGTGACAGCTTGCAGTACGCGTGTGTCTGTGTGTGTGTGTGTGTGTGTGTGTGTGTGTGTGTGTTAGTGTGTCATCCACAGGCACAGATACATCTGTCCAAAACTATTTGACTTTCAGGAGAACTTTAATAACTCCAAGTTCACTCCTCACCCCCAGATGAACTGACACGTGTTCTGAAACTCAGCTCTTCTCTTCTGTTGGTCTGAATGTTGCTTATTGGCCCCCGTCGTTAATTTAAGATTTTACTGACATCTTCTTGGCTCGTGATTTACGTCATTTCTTATCCCGGTCACTCAATAGCTGACGTTCTGTCATCATCGGGTCATTATCTCCCATCAGCAACATGTTTGGGATTCCAGGAGCAGAGAAGACAATGGGATCCAGTGAGGGAGGACGAGGGACACACATGTGCATTCTGATGGGAGCGCTTATTTATTGGACTGGCTTTGACTTTAATTTACTTTATCATGAATGTTTAGTGTGTTTGAGAAAGATCTCTCCCTTTTGGGAAGAGTGGAAAAAGGACTATTTTCCTTCCACCTTGTAACAAATGTGTGTATTAACCTTTAACATGCACCATGTACTCTGCAGCTCATCCTGGAACATGTTGCAGAATAATTTAAAACTCAAAGAATTTATACCACTAACTGCGTTTGAATATAAAATAAGAGAAATGGAGGCAGCGTCCCAAAAATGTTCAATGTTTCTTAAATATGTCACTGTCTCCTAACTTTTGGTTTCTTATAACTTGTTCTGTGTTAAAAAAAAAAGATTTTAAATCTCAATGGGACTCACCTGGTGAAATAAATGTTTAAAGAAAAAAAGAAAACATTAAGAAGTAGAAAGCTCTGCAAAGGAATAAATACATCTGCACACGTCTGCCTTGAGAAGAGCTGGAGCTCCGTTTCTCTTCCGCCTCTCAACAGAACCCACATATCAAATTCGTATAAAGGTCTAGCTTTTTTTTTTCTCGGACAAAGGAGCCTTTATGATGGCGAGAACACCTGAACCAATCACACCCGCCCATCAGCCGGCTGGCCAGCCAACCCCAGTCTATAGGATCACTGAGTCACATGTTGGATTGGATTGCACTATAATCTAAACTCACTTACCTGTGGGTCAGGGGGACATTCACTTGCTCCAGTGTGTGTGTGTGTGTGTGGTTAGCAGAGAGAAAGCTAGCAGAGAGAAAGTGAGCATCATCGACGAGACTATTCGATGATGCTCACTTTCTCAGACAAGTTCCTGCATGTTTGGCCGTTTTCTGGAAATTACTTCTTCATGTGTCATGTGACACCTCGCCAATCGTTTGGGATTCCCAGACTTCGTTAAACTGACAGTGATTGTCCTCTTAAATGAGTCGTCGCTTTAAAATCCGTCTCCAGGTGAAGATGTTTAGATTATCTGCAATACGAAAGTCAGTGGAAATTGATTTGCATTTCCACGACACCATGAAGCCAAAAACAACCCTGTTTGTTTCTCAGTTATTGTCACAGCGAAGCCATGAAAGACAATTCAAATACATGATTCGAAGTCGAAAGCAATTAAATAATCCCAAATGAAAATAAGCGATGCCATGCGGTCACGTGGTGCACGAGGGCGACACGTTGAAGCACGAACACTTTGATTGTGAGTGAAAGAAACCTGCAAGATGTCTTTCTTATAAATAAATGTAAGTAAAGTGATGCTGCGACGTCGTGGAAACATTTGGAAAGAAGATATAAAAACTATTAAACTATTTGGAATAAACACTCGTAATACAGTTATGCCGGGACACGTCAGTCTCTCTCAAGCGGCACTATGTTCGGCTTGTTTGTGGCTTGTTTTTTCTTCTTGGCTTCATCTCAGTTTCAATCTCAGCAGCCGTCGAGTCTCATTCATCAAATGATCAAATGCACAGATTAAAACCTTTTGACAGTGTGGTCCCAACACACTGATATGCATTAAAATGATCTCTAATATGTATTTAAATTACATATTCAATGCACATTCATTCATTTCATGAGAGTAGTGAGCATTAGACTAAGGAAACATTATGACTATTAATAACAGCGGCAGTGGATATAGCTGAATAATAATGTTACGGGTAATAACTGAGATGGAGAAGTTATTTTAAGAAGACCCCCGACAGTCTAGGCTTAAAGCAGCATATCTAGAGCTGGTCCAAGGCCAGCCTGAAACAGCCCTAATAACTATACTCTGTATGATATCGCATCAAAAAATAACTCTTAAATGTGTTGTGTGCCCCCCCCCTCCCCCCCAGACTTTTCTTTTAACCATCGCTTACAGCTATAATTTCATTTCCAGTTCCCCATGTGCATCTTGTTGTGATGTATGAGAGACGTGGAGCGAGGCGAGGAGTTCAAATCCTCAGCAGAGTGAGAAAAATATGGAAACAGTCACGCTGCGCTCTGATGCACGGCCGTGTTAGTTGTGTAGTTTTGTAGTAGTGTAGTTTTGTAGTCGTGTAGTTTTGTAGTGGTGTAGTGCTGTAGCTGTGAAGCTGTGTAGTGGTGTAGTTGTGTAGCTGTGTAGCTGTGTAGTTGTGTGTCTGCCTCTTTTGAATCTGCAATAAAGTTGCAAAAAAAAGAAGGGTTCAGCGCGTGTACACACACACACACACACACACACACACAAAGCCATTCAACTCCTCTGACCACAATACTATGAAGAGAAGACTGAGAGGACTGAAGCAGCGCAGAGGAAGAGACCCGCTACTCACATCTGGTCTGAAAGGAGGAAGCAGGGATCAGATTTCTCGGTAATGATCTCCAAAATAAGAAAAGAGAGAGAAGAGGAAACATGTGGTTACTAAAGGAAGCAGTGTGTGTGTGTGTGTGGGGGGGGGGGTTCAAAGGTGTTTCTGCATGCACTTTGTACTCCTGCGTGAGTGTGTGTTGGTGTGAGCGCTTATGGTTTTCATCATCTGCCATGAATGTGGCAGCATACACACACACACACACACACACACACACACATATATACACGCACACACACACACTGTGGAGAGAAACAATAGTGTCACGTGTTGAGAGGGGGCATTTCTTTCGGCCCCAGACTGCATTTGCAAAGCAGCTGGTCGCTGGGGGTCTAAATATTTGGGACGTGCATCAGGACGATCTGGAGTCACCGAGATGAATTTGACTGAAAGTCTGTTACGTTGAAACTCGTGAGGAAGATGTTGCAGATTCAACCTTTCCACACTATTTAACCAGCGTATATGCATCCAGCTGTATGCAAACGTGAGTGTGTGCGTGTGTGTTTACATGAGTAGTGGCATTAGATAGCATTGATTTGCCTAACTGGAGGCACAAAGCAGGATTGTTGGATAAAACCCACCGGGTCAGACGGCATGCAAATCCAGGAGATGCACAGACAGCGTTTGTGCGTGTGTGACATAATAAGAGAGGAAATCAAGTGGGAGTCAAAATGTGTCTCTGGAAAAGTATTACCAAAAAGAGGAGCGGTAAATGGAAAGGCATCAGCGGATTAAAGTGAATGTTGTTCAAGAGCAGCGCCTCCCTCTGGGCCTGTGTGTTGCACTTCATGGAGACTCACGTGCTTCTTTTGCAGATAATCATCACAGTTATGAACTAGAATGGGCACTCGGTAGAGCGCATACCTTCGCATATCACAAGATTGGGCATTGAATTATGAACATTTTGGCATTAGTTGCATGCCAATTGGACAAAAATGTATCGTGCTATGGTAAAAAAAAAAGGATTTTGACCTTTCCATGACCTTGACCTTTGACCCGATTGATCCCAAAATCTAATCAAATGGTCCCCGTATAATAACCAATCATCCCACCAAATTTCATGCGATTCGGTTCAATACTTTTGAGTTCTGCGAATAACACGCATACAAATAAATAAATAAATAAATAAATAAATACACGGCGATCAAAACATAACCTTCAGCATTTTCAATGCGAAGGTAATCATGCTAGTCGATGTTGGCCTGAGTCTATGAGCGATATCACACGACAGAATTGCCAAACTAGGTTTAAAAAAAAGAAGAAGGAAAAACAGATTATTTTGGGGAAATTTTTCACGTCTTTTGTTGGACAGATGAAAGCGTGGAAAGAGCACAGTGAGGATGACGTGAGTCAAAGGTCACGTGGGTGCGATCGAACCGGCACATTGAAGCCATTCCCACAAACTCACTTTTAGGGTGATTTAGTATTTACACACGAGAACGTCACGCGCCAAATGTTTCTTGAGCGTGTATTCTTCCTAATAACCACCAGGGGGCGAATCCTGCGGGTGCAAAAAGAAGAATTATTTTATTGAAGTCTATGAGGAAATGACTCTGACTTCTCTCTGGATTTATTACCTCAGTAAACATTTTGAACATGAGTTTATGGTCTCAACTGCTGGTCTTGCAGCATGATGTTCATTTCGTAAATTATGGTCCCGTTTAGATTAATAAACACCATAAAGCAGGGGATGCTCGAGGGCGGGTGACCTCGTGATTGACAGGTCATCATCCCAGCGTCGTCTGGTCTGGATGTCGTCCGTGTTTTCCTTTTTAGATATTTTGTTTTCACTCTTTTCTCAGTTCACGACAGCTAAATGTAGCATTTCTTTTGGTCGCCTACATTTTACTTAGCTCCACCCCCTCTCATAACAATCTGTTCAACATTCACCCGTCACCCTACAGCACAGCTTAAAATAAAGTTGTGTGCCAAAGATGATCCACATCCAATTCCTTCATATTCTTTATTATAAATATTCACTGTTGCACATATTATAACTCCAACAGCATAACTTAAACCCATCCTGCAATGTCCCCAATGTGCAACTAATAAAGGAATATCTAATCTAATCTAATTATCTTTAGTTGTGTAACCTGAGAGGTTTCTCCTTGAAGCCGGAAGAGAAATAACAGAAACAAAACAACATTCTTTATTTTATCTCCTCAAGTCTTTCCAACCACTCACACAAGTAAACGATGACGTCACGTCATCTCGTCGTTCCTCAGAACCCAAAACAAATCACGTCTTTGTTCCTGCTTCCTTTACCTTGAACACAATACCAAAGAAATGAGGCACACGACTACCACAGGTGGCAATTTCTCAATCTTCCTCTATCGACAGCTATCATCCATATGAATAAATATGTAAATATGGCTAAAATGACACTTTTTCCAGGGTGAGAGATGGAAAACGGGGCGTGTGACGAGGTGGAGGCGCTGTGGGAGAAGGTGGAGTGCAAGCGGTACGAACTGTGCCGCTCCATCTCCCCGTCGAAGCTCACGCCGTACCTCCGCCAGTGCAAAGTCCTGGACGAGCAGGATGAGGACGAGATCCTCAACTCCATGATGCTGATCTCCAAAGCAAACCGCACAAGTGGGTATAGAACTCATGTTCACCGGGGGCCCAATCAGCATCATGGCTGCCCTCTTAAAGGGCCGGAAACACTTTATAAACTCCTCGAATATATTGTTAAATAACTCTCTTTGCATTTGATTATTGTTTATTTGAGTGTAGAAATATTGTACATAAGAAAATGTCCTTAATTTTACAACATTAATCCATTTAATCTAAAAACGTAAAAATAAAAGCAAATGTTATTTTTCTTCAATTTCTTTAAGAAAAGGTGATCACGTGACTTTAAAGCCACCAGGGGCCACATAAAACGATGCGGCGGGCCGGATTCGGCCCACGGGCCTTGTGTTTGACCCCTGTGGTATAGAGGGATGTGCGCTTTAGTCTTCACCCTCGTATTTTATGATGTATCTTGCTTCATCTCCTGATGCATTCGTCATGTTGAACTTAAAATATGTCATTCCCTCCCTCAGGCCGTCTGCTCGACATCCTCCACACGAAAGGAGAGCGGGGCTACGTGGCCTTTTTGGAAAGTCTGGAATTCTACTTCCCTGAGCTGTACAAGCTGGTCACAGGGAAGGAACCCACGCGGCGCTTCTCCACCATCGTAGGTGAGACGCACCTTTGGATGCAGACACACCCAGTTTGGACGTATTAGGAAGCAGCCAGTTTGCTGTTCAGCTATTTGCCTCCAAACTAATTGCCACACAGTGAGGGAAAGATTGTTTTTCATTCTAGAAAAACTTGAATCGCTTTTTAAAATCAACAGTTACAGTTGGTAAAAAAATAGACTGTTAGATGCAGAGCTGGTTTAGTGGCTCCGTCCCACGAGGAAGACGGAGATCTCGTTCAGCTGGTTTACAGCAATGCCGTCCTGTTACATTACCACTTTCTTCTCTTTCTTCTCCTCCTCTGCCGTCTCTCGTCCCCCTCATCGCAGTGGAAGAGGGTCACGAGGGTCTCACCCAGTTCCTGATGAACGAGGTGGTGAAGCTGCAGCAGCAGTCCAACGTCAAGACGCTGCAGACGGCCGAGCTCAGCAGGAAGAACTGCACCCTGGAGGACGAGCAGAAGAAGCTGCGGGTGGCCAATCAGGAGCTGCAGGCCATCCAACAGAGTAAAGATACACCTTGTTGTTTTGGACATGTTGCAATAATGTCGTGTTAATAACTGAAATGGTGAGCATTAAATACAAATCACAAACCTCCCACCATGGAGACTGAAACTACACCCGACCGCACATGATGGTTTCATCCTGCTGGGTTTTATTCAGGCGTCACATTGTCTCCCATGAGTCTGTTTATGAAACTAGGCCAACGTGGTGTGTGTTCTCACGTCCTGTGTCAACAGGCGTGTGAGGTCAACGTGTGTTTCTGGCCTTTTGGCGTCGGCCCCGATGAGAAAGATGCAGCGCGGCGTCTTTATTCCACATTTACTGGCAAAAAACGTAACATCCAATAACATAAAACACCCCCCCTCCCCTCCTCAAACTGTGAATGTTATGTTCTGGCTTTCCTTTTGTCTGTATATTCGTTTAATTCAACAATTCAAAACGTAAGACCAATTCATTAGAAATAGCGGCTGTGCAGCTGTTTATTAAATGATGAAGATCAAAAAGACAGGGAGTGAAATACAGAGCCGTGTTAATAATTAAGTGAAGGCTAGAAAGCTAAAGAAGGTTAGCTTAGCGGCTGTTTACTCATAGCAGCATTGTTGCTCCAGCTATCAGAACAATGTTGTTGTTTAGCTTATTTCACAACGTGTTTATTCAAAAGGTGATCTACAGCCACCTCAGCGTATCATTTCTATACATTTTGCAACGATTGCTCGAGCTGACCGCGTTGTTACCGCCGACCTGGACAACACACTCACGTGTATCAGGGGAGGACATGTACATGTTTTTTAGGGCGCCATTTTTGCCACACTGACTGAAATCCAGGGGCATTTAAAAAGAAATTTGGGGCACTTTTTGAAACTTGTGAAACAACATTTAACCGTAACATTTAAGTAATGCATATACTTATTTAAGCTCACAGTATATGTGCAATTGTCATCAATTGGCAATAATAAGACTATTAGGCAGTAGTCTAATAGATTCTGGACCGGGTCAGATAGGCTACAATGTTTTTGACAAGTTCATTAAATTATCATAATTGTTAGAGGAATTTAGTGGGACTACTGATATCAGGGCAACATGATATTTCTTACGGGCAGTTTTGCCCTTTGCCCTCGTGTATTTCCGACGCTGGTTTAATGTATGGATCTCCAGGGTACAACAAGTTGAAGGAGGAGAGGAACAGCTACAGCGACGAGCTGCTGCGAGTGAAGGACGAGAACTACAAACTGGCCATGAGGTACGCCACGCTGAGCGAGGAGAAGAACATGGCCGTGATGAGGAGCCGAGACCTGCAGCTGGAGGTACTGACGGACACCTTGTCACTACATTATGCATTCCTAAACGCGGGGAAGAATTGATGATTAATGCCAAAAAAAAAGGTGTGTCACATATCTCACTCTTCATCCCCCGCCAGGCAGATCAGCTGAAGCACCGGCTCAACAAGTTGGAGGAGGAGTGCACGATGGAGAGGAGGCAGAGCCTCAAGCTGAAGAACGACATCGAGAGCCGGCCGAAGAGAGAGCAGATCTTTGAGCTGGAGAGAGAGAATGAAATGCTCAAGATCAAACTGCAGGACCTCCAGTCCATCATTCAGGTACACGGGTCAGCATTCACCTGGAGGGTTCACTCCTTCCAGCTGTTTCTGGCCTCCACCGCTGTGTTCAATGTATATGATCACAGTCCTATATGCACGGTTCCCACCCATTGATGTGTGTGTGTGTGTGTGTGTGTGTTCCTCTAGCCGGGCCCTCTACCTGCATCAGACAAGGCCATCCTGGACATTTTGGAGCATGACAGACAGGAAGCGCTGGAAGACAGACAGGATCTGGTCAACCGCCTCTACAACTTCCACGAGGAAGTCCGGCAGGCGGAGGAGCTCCGAGATAAGGTAACACGTACATTTACCCAGGAAGTACATGCATGTATACTTCAACACGCTTCAGAGGGACTTTTATGAGTTTAGAGTTTATTTTATTTTGATCAGCAAAATATACAACCACCAGTAATAAAAAAAAAGAAGAAGAAAGATACATGTGGCTGACCGATAGGGTTAAGGCTGAAGCTATCGAGCTTATAAGTGCCCTAATCTATATGATCGCTTAAAACACTTGTTCCAAAGAAACTTATATAAAAAACAAAACAAACAAACCAGAAATTCAAGCATTAGTCCCCATAATCCGTGACTTCTTCTGCTCCATCAATACCGTCAAGTCTTCTCCAGAGTCAGGTTTTGAAACTTTTTTTGAATTGCACCAGATTTGTACTTTCTTTGATGTCATCAGTTAAATTATTCTTATTGTGCTCTTTACTGCATTTATCTGATCCCTGTTGTTACTTTTCTGAAAACGTAACGATAAAATATGAAATCTGTCCAAACCACCTCGACATGTGCAGACGTCCACGTGTCCAGTCGGATGTCTGCTGTCACAGACGTCTGTCAGCAGTTCCTCTAGAGGCCGACTTCCCCTCTACGTCTTTAAATATCTTTAGATAACAGAGGCTATCCGACATTTAAAAACGAAAATCAAACATGAGAGAGTGCAAAATATTTTTAAATAAACGTGTTTGACCTTTTCTTTTTGCGTCTCTTTCCGTCTCATGAATCACATCACAGCCCATCGGATGTATCTGGTAACTCTGACGAGAGGTTGTCATGGGAACCAGTAGAGTAAAATACCCAACTGTCACACGTTGTTGATCAGTGTAGATGATGTCATAAATAACTAGAATGGGCACTCGGTAGAGCGCATACCTTCGCATATCACAAGATTGGGCATTGAATTATGAACATTTTGGCATTAGTTGCATGCCAATTGGACAAAAATGTATCGTGCTATGGTAAAAAAAAGATTTTGACCTTTCCATGACCTTGACCTTTGACCCGATTGATCCCAAAATCTAATCAAATGGTCCCCGGATAATAACCAATCATCCCACCAAATTCCATGTGATTCAAGAATATTTGACCTGTTCATGACCTTTGACCTTGACCTTTGACCCGATCGATCCCAAAATCTAATCAACTGGTCCCCGGATAATAAACAATCATCCCACCAAATTTCATGCGATTCGGTTCAATACTTTTTGAGTTCTGCGAAAGATTTTGACCTGTTCATGACCTTTGACCTTGACCTTTGACCCGATCGATCCCAAAATCTAATCAACTGGTCCCCGGATAATAAACAATCATCCCACCAAATTTCATGCGATTCGGTTCAATACTTTTTGAGTTTTGCGAATAACACGCATACAAATAAATAAATAAATAAATAAGATCAAAACATAACCTTCCGGCATTTTCAATGCGAAGGTAATAACACATATGGGGACATGTGTACTTTCACCATCAGAGGAAAGGAGCGTGGGAGTGATCCTGGTAGCTCGGTTGAATCTAACAGTCTGAACGTGTGAATGTGGGGCCGTGTGGGGACCTGTGAACACACCACGGTGAACATACACACTAGAAACACTGAAACACTAAAAGATTAAAAGGCTAAAAGACTGAGAGCCCAAAGCCCACGAGACCATCTGTGAAACACAGCCTGAGCAAAACCCCCGTCTCAGGCCTCTACGTCGTCTACCGGCCTTTCTTCTTTCTCCCTCTGTGCTTCACTTCCTGTCTCTGCCTTTGTCTCATCAACTGTGTGTGTGTTTGTGTGTGTGTGTGTGTGTGTGTGTGTGTGTGTGTGTGTGTGTGTGTGTGTGTGTGTGTGCAGTACCTGGAGGAAAAGGAGGATCTGGAGCTGAAGTCCTCCACGCTGCAAAAGGACTGTGAGATGTATCGCAACCGCATGGACACCATCACGGTCCAGCTGGAGGAGGTGGAGAAGGAGAGGGACCAGGTGAGGACACGCGCTGAGCACGATGGTTTAGTTGTTGTTGTTGTGGCTTACTTTCCACTCCCCCCGCTGCTGCAGGCCTTTCGCGCCAGAGACGAGGCCCAGCACCACTTCTCCCAGAGTCTCATCGACAAAGACAAATATCGCAAGCAGATCCGCGAGCTGGAGGAGCGGAGCGACGAGCTCCACATCGAGATCGGGCAAAAAGAGGCCAAGCTGGTCATGCTGGAGTCCCGCATGCGCCGGCTGTCCAAGGACATCCCCCTGGAGCAGGTACAGGGTCACAAGGTCACACTCTGGAGCAGGTACAGGGTCATGGGGTCACGCCCTGGACCAGGTACAGGGTCACGAGGTCACGCCCTGGACCAGGTACAGGGTCATGAGGTCACGCTCTGGACCAGGTACAGGGTCATGAGGTCACGCTCTGGACCAGGTACAGGGTCACGAGGTCACGCCCTGGACCAGGTACAGGGTCGCGAGGTCACGCCCTGGACCAGGTACAGGGTCACGAGGTCACGCTCTGGACCAGGTACAGGGTCGCGAGGTCACGCCCTGGACCAGGTACAGGGTCACGAGGTCACGCTCTGGACCAGGTACAGGGTCATGGGGTCACGCCCTGGACCAGGTACAGGGTCACGAGGTCACGCCCTGGACCAGGTACAGGGTCACGAGGTCACGCTCTGGACCAGGTACAGGGTCACGAGGTCACGCTCTGGACCAGGTACAGGGTCACGAGGTCACGCCCTGGACCAGGTACAGAGTCACGAGGTCACGCTCTGGACCAGGTACAGGGTCACGAGGTCACGCCCTGGACCAGGTACAGGGTCATGAGGTCACGCCCTGGACCAGGTACAGGGTCACGAGGTCACGCTCTGGACCAGGTACAGGGTCGCGAGGTCACGCCCTGGACCAGGTACAGGGTCGCGAGGTCACGCCCTGGACCAGGTACAGGGTCACGAGGTCACGCCCTGGACCAGGTACAGGGTCATGAGGTCACGCCCTGGACCAGGTACAGGGTCACGAGGTCACGCTCTGGACCAGGTACAGGGTCGCGAGGTCACGCCCTGGACCAGGTACAGGGTCGCGAGGTCACGCCCTGGACCAGGTACAGGGTCACGAGGTCACGCCCTGGACCAGGTACAGGGTCACGAGGTCACGCCCTGGAGCAGGTACAGGGTCGCGAGGTCACGCCCTGGACCAGGTACAGGGTCGCGAGGTCACGCCCTGGACCAGGTACAGGGTCGCGAGGTCACGCCCTGGACCAGGTACAGGGTCACGAGGTCACGCTCTGGACCAGGTACAGGGTCACGAGGTCACGCCCTGGACCAGGTACAGGGTCACGAGGTCACGCTCTGGACCAGGTACAGGGTCACGAGGTCACGCCCTGGACCAGGTACAGGGTCACGAGGTCACAAATTGGGTGGACTTTGTGAAACGTGTGAGATAACATTGAACCTTTGTTCAAAAATAATAAATGTACTTATTTAGGCGTATAGTATATGAGTAATAATAAGAATATCAGGCAGGAGTCTACAGATTCAAAGTGTTTTCTTAGATTTTTTAAAACCAAAAACATAAATCAGTCAATCATAATCAATTGTATTCTTATTTCTTTGTGGGTTTTTATTGTTATTAATTTTTTTTAACCCTTGTGTTGCCTTCGGGTCATTTTGACCCGATTCAATATTTAACCCTCCTGTCGCCTTCGGGTCAATTTGACCTGATTCAATGTTTAATGTCGGTGTTCTTTCGGGAGTCAACAAACAAACATAAAGTACCTCACACTTAAACTTGGAAAACAATATTAATTCAAATAATTTTCTGGAGATTTTAATAGCTGGGGTCATATTGACCTCAAGGGTAAAATATGTTAGTAAATATAAAGGTAACAGGAGGGTTAACAACTATTAACAATTATGACTTTTTTTAGGGCTGTGAAACGATTTAAATTTTTAATCGGATTAATCACAGGTTTTTGTGGATTAATCATGATTAATCACATATTACCGATATTCTCGGTATATTTTGTGAGAACATAGAGATTTATGACAAAAGACGGATATATACATTTATACATTCTTCTATACAATGGTGCTGCAACTCAGCAGTTATTTAGCAGTTTTCTTCCATATGGAACATTAATACATCTTCATTCTAAACAGAATGTTTAACCCTCCTGTTACCTTTCGGGTCCATTTGACCCCATTCAATGTTTAATGTCGGTGTTCTTTGGGGTCAATTTGACCCCAGGCTGTTTTTCACTGTGTTTATTTAAAGGGCTATTTAGGTAGTCAACAAACAAACATAAAGTACCTCACACTTAAACTTGGGAAGCAATATTAATTCTAATAATTTTCTGGAGGTTTTAATTGCTGGGGTCAAATTGACCCCGAGGGTAAAATATTGTAACGGACTGAGGGAATGTTATGTTATAAATGTTATGTTTCGGATGTAAGTGAACGTCTCACGAGCTGGTAGCTGTGAGGCGTGTCTGTGATTGGACAGTGAGTGATGTTGTTGTGTGTGTGTTGTTGTGTTACGACTCGTTCGGAGCAGAGCTATGACCCGGAGCAGACGTGAAGCTGGTTTGGAGGTTTTCACGGCGTTTTGCTGTGGTTTTGGCGTAGGCTACGGCCAACAGTAGCTTGTTCTATGTTCCTTGAATAAACACCCTATAAGCCATCTACGTCTCGTAGCGTTCCTGACCCAGGGCCAGGGTCGCTACAATATGTTCGTAAATGTAAAGGTAACAGGAGGGTTAAACAGAGCATTTTTCTCTTGTTTGTCAACCATTAACTCCACCATGATACAATCTAAAGGTGGACAGATTGACAAGTGACTTTTTTTTGCTCGGTCCCGATGCGCGCGCACGGAGCTCTGTGGCGCGCGAGACGGAGATCGATAAGTGTTAACGCAACGCGAAGAGACAGAAATGACATGCTGCTGTGGAGATACGATCAACAACAGACGTTTAGTTTAATAAAAGAACAAAGACGTGCTCTAGAGAACATGTCAGGGGGCGGGCCAATCTCTTTAATGTCATGCGATCTACCGACACTACGCCGCGATCGACTGGCAGGTCGCGATCGACGTGTTGAGAACCTGATCTACAGGAAGTAAAAGTCGTAACAAGGTTTCCGGGGTGAACCTGCGGAAGGATCATTACCGATGAACAGACCGTCTGCATGAGAGCGGACAGAGTTCAGATTGAAGTGGTGTATTGGAAGCTCATTTTGCAAGTGACTTTTTTTTCGTCCCGACGACCAACAACAGACGGATTGGAAGCTCATTCTGCGCATGCGTTAAATGCGTAAAAAAAAAAAAACTAGTTAAACCTGTAATTGAATTAACTGAGTTAACACGTTATTTTTCACAGCACTACTTTTTTTATATTATATATTGTATATTATATTTATTATAATTAACTATATATGTGTATATGTATATACATATACACATATATATATATATATTTACATGTGTATATGTATATATATATATATACACATATATATATTTACATATAAATATATATATAGTATAGACATATCCTTGTGGTATCAGGGGCAACATTATATTTCTTGGGGGTAGTTTTGCTCCGTCGCTGCTCCCATATCATCTCATGTTTTCCTCTCTGTTGTTGCAGAGTCTGCCCAGGGACCTTCCTCCCACCGTCTTCTCCCAGGCGCGGGACTATAAACCCGTCTACGACCAATCAGAATGGTCCAGCGACGACTCGCCGGGGGAGAAGTTCCTGTCCGAGGAGTCGCGTCTCAAACGCAGACCCAACCTCAAAGCCGTGGTCAGCCGCCGCACCCCCCCCACACACACACTCACACTCACTTACTTATTAGACACCAGCTTGAGTCGAAAAGGTTTCACTTTACCTCACACCATGAAGCCACTTCCTCTCTCACTTTAAGAGAGAGAGATCACATGACACATGTATGAGCCCATTCATCATAGATGCTCCATACAGCCCCCATATCGTCTTTTAAATAAGATATGTTTTTATGCAAAACATATCTAATTTTCCTCAGAAGTACATTTAATTAGTGTTAAATTCTTAATATCTTCAGTTGAAATGACCATGTAATATTAACAATATCATATTGTAGTGTCTATGCCAGTGGTTCTCCAATGGGGGTACGTGTCACCCTGGGGGGGTGTGAAGGCCCTCAGGGGGTACGTGAGATTTAAAAAAACAAACATTTTAAATTAAAATCCATTCAAAACTCCTTTTAAAAATAGTTATTTAATACACATCCAATCAAATAGGTGTATGTTCATAAACTGAATTGTATATATTAAATCAGACGCTGATGGCAGGGACTACACTCTGAAAATGAAATGGAATTAATAATAAATCTGCTGCTGACACAGATCAAATCCACGTGGAGCGTTCCTTGAGATGTTTCTAACGTTCTCGTTTTGTGTTGCAGGCCCGAGTGAAGTCTCCGGCCTGCGTCCCCAGAGAGGTCCACCTCGAGTCCATCGCTGGTAACAGACACTTCTTCCCTCCGTTATATTTCATTTCATTTCCCGTGTGGAGCTCATCCCCGTGTGTCTCTCAGCGCCGTCGGTCAACGGCGGAGATCCACTTGAAACCCAGACGCGGAGCTCGCACGTGATGAGCATGTCGCTGCCGCCGTCGCCCGGCGTCCTGCCGTCGCCCACGTCCCCTCTCTCCTCCTCCTCCCACCTCCTCTCCTCCGCCTCCTCTCTTTTCTATCTACCCTTAAGCATGGCGGACCAGTCCAACAGGCCGAACATGGTGAGGAACCTTCTATACCAATACGTTGTGGATGCGCTGCGTGTGTGTGTGTGTGTGTGTGTGTGACGTCTGCTGTGCTCGCCCAGCTGCGTTGCCGTAACGACAGCATCCTGTCCACGCTGCCCGAGCCGCCGGAGAAAGCGTCGCTGTACCGCAGGGAGAGGGAGAAGGAGCACGACTTCCACCCCCGCAGGTCAGAGGTCGGGTCAGTTCAGCCGCTCTCCTCCTGGAGGTCGTGAGTTTCATGAATGTTCTGTTTCAGCCTCTCGGACTTTGACAGCGACACCATGGAGACGGAGTTCGGTGAGTTGTTTTCCTCTTCGCTCGTCACGCCGTCCGAGCCGGATGGCGTGACGGTGTTTCTGTCTGCGGGTCCATGACGTAATCCTCCTCCGTCACCTCCTCAGAGGACGACGTGCTGTGCGGTCCTCCTTCGCTCCACTCGTCCTCCTCGTCCCATCAGTCAGAGGGGATGGACTGTTACGACCTGGAGCAGGTCACCAGTATCTTCAGGAAACTCTCACTGGAGCGGTACACGACCAGAACCTAGAACATACCACCACGACTCACACGACCAGAACCTAGAACATACCACCACGATGCACACCACCAGAACCTAGAACATACCACCACGACTCACACGACCAGAACCTAGAACATACCACCACGACGCACACCACCAGAACCTAGAACATACCACCACGATGCACACCACCAGAACCTAGAACATACCACCACGACTCACACGACCAGAACCTAGAACATACCACCACGATGCACACCACCAGAACCTAGAACATACCACCACGACGCACACCACCAGAACCTAGAACATACCACCACGATGCACACCACCAGAACCTAGAACATACCACCACGATGCACACCACCAGAACCTAGAACATACCACCACGATGCACACGACCAGAACCTAGAACATACCACCACGATGCACACCACCAGAACCTAGAACATACCACCACAACTCACACCACCAGAACCTAGAACATACCACCACGACGCACACCACCAGAACCTAGAACATACCACCACGATGCACACCACCAGAACCTAGAACATACCACCACGATGCACACCACCAGAACCTAGAACATACCACCACGATGCACACGACCAGAACCTAGAACATACCACCACGATGCACACCACCAGAACCTAGAACATACCACCACAACTCACACCACCAGAACCTAGAACATACCACCACGACTCACACGACCAGAACCTAGAACATACCACCATGACTCACACCACCAGAACCTAGAACATACCACCACGATGCACACCACCAGAACCTAGAACATACCACCACGACTCACACGACCAGAACCTAGAACATACCACCATGACTCACACGACCAGAACCTAGAACATACCACCACGACTCACACGACCAGAACCTAGAACATACCACCACGATGCACACCACCAGAACCTAGAACATACCACCACAACTCACACCACCAGAACCTAGAACATACCACCATGACTCACACCACCAGAACCTAGAACATACCACCACGATGCACACCACCAGAACCTAGAACATACCACCACGACTCACACGACCAGAACCTAGAACATACCACCACGATGCACACCACCAGAACCTAGAACATACCACCACGACGCACACCACCAGAACCTAGAACATACCACCACGATGCACACCACCAGAACCTAGAACATACCACCACGATGCACACCACCAGAACCTAGAACATACCACCACGATGCACACGACCAGAACCTAGAACATACCACCACGATGCACACCACCAGAACCTAGAACATACCACCACAACTCACACCACCAGAACCTAGAACATACCACCACGACGCACACCACCAGAACCTAGAACATACCACCACGATGCACACCACCAGAACCTAGAACATACCACCACGATGCACACCACCAGAACCTAGAACATACCACCACGATGCACACGACCAGAACCTAGAACATACCACCACGATGCACACCACCAGAACCTAGAACATACCACCACAACTCACACCACCAGAACCTAGAACATACCACCACGACTCACACGACCAGAACCTAGAACATACCACCATGACTCACACCACCAGAACCTAGAACATACCACCACGATGCACACCACCAGAACCTAGAACATACCACCACGACTCACACGACCAGAACCTAGAACATACCACCATGACTCACACGACCAGAACCTAGAACATACCACCACGACTCACACGACCAGAACCTAGAACATACCACCACGATGCACACCACCAGAACCTAGAACATACCACCACAACTCACACCACCAGAACCTAGAACATACCACCATGACTCACACCACCAGAACCTAGAACATACCACCACGATGCACACCACCAGAACCTAGAACATACCACCACGACTCACACGACCAGAACCTAGAACATACCACCATGACTCACACCACCAGAACCTAGAACATACCACCACGACTAACACCACCAGAACCTAGAACATACCACCATGACGCACACGATCAGAACCTAGAACATACCACCACGACTCACACCACCAGAACCTAGAACATACCACCATGACTCACACGATCAGAACCTAGAACATACCACCATGACTCACACCACCAGAACCTAGAACATACCACCATGACTCACACGACCAGAACCTAGAACATACCACCACGACTCACACCACCAGAACCTAGAACATACCACCATGACTCACACCACCAGAACCTAGAACATAACACCATGACTCACACGACCAGAACCTAGAACATACCACCATGACTCACACCACCAGAACCTCCTACAACCCACAACCTAGAACCTACAACCCAGAACCATGACTCACACCACCCAGAACCACTGAAGCTCACTCACAAACAACTTGTCCTTGTTCTCTTCTTTTTCTTCTTCTTCTTCATCTTCTTCTCTTTCTCCATCATCTTCTTCTTCTTGTTCTCCTCCTCTTCTTCTTCACTTTCTCCTTCTTCCTCCTCATTTTTTTTCTTGTTCTCCTCCTCCTACTTCTCCTCCTTCATCTTGTTCTTCTTCTCCTTCTCCTTCTTGTTCTCCTCTTCCTTCTTCTTCTTTTTCTGGTTCTTGTTCTCCTCCTCCTCCTCCTCTTCTAGGCCGTTCCGCCCGTCTCTGTCCTCCTTCTCCAGGAGCAGCGCCTCCCTGAAGCCGGTGCAGGAGCTGTCTCTGCTGGGGGAGAACCTGCTGGTGGACATCGCTCTGGTTGGCGGTAACCACAGCGGCCTCTTCATCTCGGCCGTCCAGTCGGGCTCCATGGCCGAGAAGGCGGGGCTCCGGGAGGGCCACCACCTCCTGCAGGTGGGTCGCTCGCTCGCTGGTCCAGAGCGCATGGGAGGAGGAGTGGACGGGAGGAGCAGCGGACTCTCAATGTGTGTCAAATGAAATGCTCCAGAAACGGAAATGAAAAAGCAAGAACCAAACGTCATGAACCTTTAACCTGATAAACTAATTATATTTAAAAATCAGCTTTTATTTCTTCTCGATCGATAATCGAAGACCATTTAGCTAAAAACACAAAACATATGACTGCTGTGATTTGTTATGAATGTTCTCGTGTTTTTCGATTGGCCAGCTGGAGGGGCGGATACGAGAGGAGAACCAATGCATCTCATTGGATACCAGCACTCAGGAGGAAGCCTATTGGACGCTGCAGCACTGCTGCGGACCAGTGAAGCTGCACTACCGCGCCAACTTTGACTGTAAGAGCAGTGTGTGTGACACACACACACACACACACACACACACTCACTCACTCACTCACTCACTCACTCACTCACTCACTCACTCACTCACTCACTCACTCACTCACTCACTCACTTACTTACTCACTTACTTACTTACCTACCTACCTACCTACTTACTTACTTGTGACTCCAGCTTACCGGCGCCTCCAGAGGGACCTGGCGGACGGCCCGCTGGTTTCTGGCGACTCCTTCTACATCCGGGTCAACCTCAACATCTCCGGCCAATCGGATTGCTGCTCCCTGAGCGTGCGCTGCGACGAGGTGGTGCACGTGCTGGACACCCGGCACCAGGGCCGCAGCGAGTGGCTGTGCGCCCACGTCGACCCCTACAGCGGCGGCGACCTGGCCGACCGCGGCACCATACCCAGCAACTCACGGTGGGAGGAAGTTGAACACAGCGTCATGTTGGACAGCGTGATTTCATTATTTAGTTGTATCCCAGTGTTCTAGAGACACATGTTAAAGCCCCTCGAGGCATAATTGTGATTTTTTTTTTGGCCTGTACAAAATAAACTGAATTTAATTTAATAACAAAAATATGTAATTTTTACTTTTTTGAATTGTGTCAGAAAGTTGAGTGTGCTGATCTTCCTGTGTGTGAGTTTAGGGCCCAGCAGCTGCTCCTGGTGAAGATCCAGAAGTTGGTATCTCGAGGCGGGAAAGACGAGAACGAGATCAACCGCAATAAGGTGAGAAACTTCCTGGACTTCTTGTTTTTTTAAAAGTTTTTTAAAAAGTGTATATTTCCAAATTTTGCATAAAGCAATTAGTCTACCTGCCACAATGAGATTTTTCTTATATCTTATCGAGAATGTTTTCTGTCTCCACCTGAGTAAGGAATGTGTAATGCTTAAAACAAAGATGGATAATCTTTTGTTCGTGACGTGTAGAACTATTTACAACCAGAAGAAGCCGTCTTGTCTCCTGATGCTAAAGCCGGCCAGCGCCTGTCTCGAGCCAGCATCTTCCTCACACAGATACTTCAGGTAAGCAAGTGGAAAAAAAGACGAAAATAAAGAGTTCAGTAGCTCCTGTAGTGGCCATTTGTCCAATAAATAAAAACAAACATAAATCAAATTGCCTCTGACGCGCCGTGTGGAGTTTGTGGTTCACGCAGACAAAAGAAAGCGTTGTCCATTCAGGAATACGTCACTCTGTTAATTTATTGAACTAAAACAAAACAAGCAAACAAACAATAGAACAAAGGGACTCCTAACAATGAACTCCTGCGCTGGTAAAAGAACCATAGGTCTATAAGTGCATGCTGGTCCTGTACCTGCCCACAGTGTTACCCAATTAGTGAACAAATGAACAATCAAGACAAAATATATCAAAACAACAACAACAACAACAAGGAATTAAACTAAAATAAATCACTATTACAAGAAAAACTTTTCTAAAATATCAAAACATCTGACCTACATCAACAACCTGAATGATTAAACAATACTCCTGGTTAATAAAATAACTAAACACTAATATCAAACATTAGCTCCATCAATACCTGTCTCTCTCTCTGCGTTGGTAGTTCGTGAGCCGGGTCGACGTCAGGTACAAGCGGATGAACAGCAACGAGCGCGTGAGGATCATCAACGCGGGCGGGACGGCGCCGCCCAGGCCGGGCCTCGAGGCGCCGAGGCTAGAAGGCGAGTACCGAGGGACGCTCGCCGTCAGGGAAGACACGTGAAATAATGAAATGATGAAATGATGAAACGTTTTATTGTGAAGTGGCAGAAAGGAGTTGAAACGTCGGGCCGGGTCGATTGACGTGAAAGTAAAAGATGATGTCGTTGAAATCAGGACATTTGAGTTGAAAAGGGTTCGATTAGATTTGAGGCATCGAGCCTCGACATGTCAGATGAAGAGTCAGACGACAGCGGCGAGCGTGTCAGTTGTCCGTTGTGGTGAAACCTGCCGAAGAGGAAGCGCTGCATGCGTGCGGTGGACTATATGAACTGAGCTCGACCGCGTGGACCGTTGGCCTGTCGCCGTGACGCTCTGCTCGGGTCTCGTGAACAGACGCCGCTGACCCGGACGGCGAGCTGAGCCGGAGCCTGAACCTGATCCCCTACAGTCCCGTCATGCTGCAGCGGACCCAGAGGAGGAGGCCGGTCCTCTTCACCCCCATCGCCGTCGCCAAAACCATCATCCAGAAAATACTCAACAACACCGGGGCCGCCATGGACTTTGATGTCTGCAAACCAGGTCGGTGTGTGTGTGTGTGGGTGTGTGTGTGTGTGTGGGGGGGGAGAGAAAGAAAAAAAAGCAAGCTCACTGTGATATTGGGATCCAGGTCAGGTATTGTTTTGCTCTGTGGTGTAAATGTAACGGAGTGTAACCAGAGAGGGTGCGGGGTCAGGATGGAAGATGGCCTAGTTGCAAGGATGATGATGCATGATGATGATGATGATGACATGGAGGAGATTAAAGCACCATTTAGCGATGCAGAGAATCAACACTGCTGTCTCACGACGGACTAAGTGGGGTGAGACACAGCGCTGAACGTGTGTGTGTGTGATGTCTTGATGAAGTGGCGATAAAACACCCCTAAAGACCATCCTGAATGCACCACACCACTTCATCAAACATGTTGTTCCTTTCTCTCCATTCTATTCCCCTGTTCAGACACCCTGTCCAGAGAAGAGTTTCACCTGAAGCAGAACGTGGAGCCCTTCATCCACTACAAGGAGAAACACCCGACGTTTGAATGCATCGCCCGGGGAAACATCGAGGCCGTCGCTTCTAAGGTCGGTGGCCGTCCACTGCCTTTCTCCCGCTCACGCGTAATCATGCTCAACCGAATGTGTTTCTATTAAATCTGAACATGTTTCTATTAAATACGGTTACATGTACACAGCTAGATGGACAGAATGGACGAAATATATGTCAAAATAAGGTCGTTGGCAAGTGACACGCCCTCCCTAACCTCACAGGATTTGGGACTCAGTACCTCTTAAAAAGAAAAGCACTTTGTTTCAGCAAAATGCAACCCACATATATGTGTTTTAAACTAAGTTAAAGATACCCTATGAAGAGAACTCTTTGAATATATTTTGTACTAAAGATCTGTTTGTTGGACCGAATTTATGATCGACTGACAACGATGGTGAAGTGTTGAATGGTTGTTTTAATTTGTTTTGCTTCCTTATTTATAATTATTTTCCTGCTTTAACATTTTTATTTTTGTGGTTCCTTATGGCCCTTCTTGGCCAGATGCATGGTTAATTTTTACTTTATTTTTATCATTATTATTATTATTATTATGCATTCTTACTTTTGAAGGTTGTATTGCTGTAAAAATACCTAAATAAAATATCAAGTATAAAAAAAATATGTACGGTAGAAATGTAGCTGGAGCTAGCAGCCGGTTAGCTTAGCATAAAGATTGTAAACAGCTAGCCTGGTTCGGTCCAGATGTTGTTGTTGTTTTGATTGTTGCGCTGCAGAGGTGTTGGTAGAATGTGTTGTAATACTGGACAGAGCCAATCTGTAACGGCCCGTTGTTTCCTCCGCCGCAGGGGAAGCACTGCCTGCTGGAGGCCGAGCTGACCTGCGTCAAAGACCTCCTGCGGCGAGAAATCTACCCGATCATCATCTACGTGAAGATCTGTGAGAAGAACGTCAAGAAGCTTCGGTGAGCTCGAGAAACAAAAAGACTCGCTCACCTTCACACAGTTACCCACCGCTGCAGACCACAAGCCTTTCTTTCTTTTTCTTTTTCAAACGCCAATACTTCAATCCTTGCTTTTCATTTTGGGAAACGTCTGCAACGACGCTCTTAACCCTCCTGTTACCTTTCGGGTCAATTTGACCCCATTCAATGTTTAATGTCGGTGTTCTTTGGGGTCAATTTGACCCCAGGCTGTTTTTCACTGTCAAACATATAAGAAATATCAACTTTTTTATATATTTAAAGGGCTATTTAGGTAGTCAACAAACAAACATAAAGTACCTCACACTTAAACTTGGGAAACAATATTAATTCTAATAATTTTCTGGAGGTTTTAATTGCTGGGGTCAAATTGACCCCGAGGGTAAAATATGTTAGTAAATGTAAAGGCAACAGGAGGGTTAAACGAAGCAGTTCACTGCACAATGACCTCACAGCAGCCTGCAGACAGCCGTGAACGATGTGAGTGGAGAAGCACGAGTGAGAGGAAACAGAATTTGATGCCTGTAGCATTTTAAATTGTCAAATAATTAAAAAAATAACTGTATTTGCAAAAGCATTATTCATGCAGAGATAAATCTCAAAGTACTAGTAAAACAAATTGAATTAAACAAAACAAATGTCATTGCAACACAACATTAACAACAATACCATTTAGGTTAACCATAATGAAATGCCACTCAAGAAAAGATAGGTATTTAATTATATTTGCACAAATCCAAAGGCCGCTCTCCGGTCCAAGGGGTGAGGGGGGTTTACTGCACCAGATTTATCGTGGTGCACGTTAGGAACTGAAAGAAAGGCATTGGAGCGTTCTGGGGACATAAAATGAAAGTCAGTCGCTGATATATGAAGGTGATGGATGATGGAAGGCGTTGTAGATTATACGAGGACTTTAAATAAAAGATGCAGGTAGCCAGGTACGCAATCCCTCCTTTTGCATTTGGTTTAAATCCTGGCTGCAGCGTTCTGAATGAACTTTTCCTGAAGACATTTTAGGGAGACGAGTGAAAAAAGAGACGCCGTAATCTAAGCGGCTGGTGGTAAAAGCATGAGTCAGCATTTCAGCGACATCCTGAAGGTTAAGAGTGGAATGTGACTGTAGGGCTGCAACAACGAATCGATAAAATCGATAAAAATCGATTATTAAAATAGTTGGCAACGAATTTCATTATCGATTCGTTGTGTCGCGCGATTATTACGGCGCTCAATAAATTACGGAGTATAAACAAAGTTGATTTGAGCGCAGAGCCGCGCAGGAGAAACGAGAGCGGAGTGGAGGAAGAGGAGAGACGGAACGCTGCGTTGTGAGAGCCAATCAGCGCTGAGCTGCTCCTCTGTTGATTAATCTAATTGGCTGCTGCTGCTCACGTGGCGCTGGATGCGGAAGTTATTCACGTAGTCGGAGACATTCACGTAGCTAAGTGCGCCTACGGGTGACGTTATGAACCCAGACACCAGGGCGCTACATGTCACGACGTGTGTGGCATTTCCACAAGAGTATAACGTAGAAAACGTGGTTATTTATTCCGTGGCGGATAGCGGAACATATTTTTCCACGGAGAAAGGCAACGGAGATAAGCCACGACGCCACTCGCTGGGAGCGCTGCGCTGCGCGTGCAGACATCATTTAACGGAGCGGAGCAGCGCGTGCGCTCTGATCGCTCTTTTAATGAAGTATCGATACTAAAAATATGCTAAATCACATCGTGTTTAACGTACGGGTACTTTGTTAGTATCGCTACACCGTGCAGCGTGACAGCAGCAAATGTAGCGGACTAACATTCAAGCTAACCTAACTTCCCAAACGCTGTGGACATCTGAACGCTGATTGGCCGAGACGCGACATGTCCCATCAAAGATGTTTTATTGCGAAGAAGAGCACCCCTTCACATTTTTTCCGCGTCTCACTGCAATCTCAACGGCAGCGGGCCAGGTGAAAAAAATAATAAATCGTAACGCGTCTCTGATATTGTTCAGGGGGCCACATGGGGACCACTGCTCAGGAGAGGAAAGCTGTCAGTCTGTCTGTGACGGGTTCATCCACATGCTGACCAGTGGGTCTCCAGGACCTTTCCATGACTTTAAACCAAATTTCCATGATTAAACATTTTGTGAAAACTGTCTATACGTGACAAAGTGAGAAGATGTAGTATTTAAACTAACAATGACATTTCCAAAGCATACCGTATATATACCGTGTAAATTAAAATGTGAATAAAACAAATTTTCATTACTTTTCCAAATATTTTGGGATTTTATTTTTTTCAATTACTTTTCTAGGCCTGCTAATAGCCATTTAAAAATTCCATGACTTTTCCAGGTTTTCCATGACCGTACGGACCCTGTTTTGAATAAAGGGTTGAGTTTTTTTGTTTTTTTATCCGATTAATCGATTAATCGATAAAATAATCAACCGATTAATCGATTATCAAAATAATCGTTAGTTGCAGCCCTAAATGTGAGCCCCTTCTCGTCTGCCTCTTGGAGAATCAGAACAAGGTAAACTAGCCACTGCTCAGTCAGAAATACACAAGGGCAAAGGGCAAAACTGCCCCTAAGAAATATAATTTTGCCCCTGATATCATGAGGAGAGGAGCAAGAAAGTCCCCCATAATTTTCCTCTAATAATAATTTGTTGTTGTAAAATTGAATATAATTGTCTGATTTGTTTTTTGTTAAAAAAATCTAAGAAAAAACTATGTAAAAATCCTCCCCTGCCACTGCTGCAAAGTGTCTACAGGATCACCGACAATGGGTTCCAGACGTTACCACACTCACCGCCGCAGCGCTGCTTCCTGTTTCCTGTCATTACAGGAAGTTGCCTCTGCGCGTGGAGTCGGAGGAAGAGTTCATGAAGTCGTGTCGGGCTCAATTAAAGGAGCTGGACGGAATTCCCTGCCTCTACGCCACAGTGGAGCCCGAGGCCTGGGCGGGGACGGACGACCTCAGCAGGGTCGTCAAAGACCGAATACTGGAGGAGCAGAAGAAGACAGTCTGGGTGGAGCAGGACCTCCTGTAGACATCCTGTAGACACACACACACACACACACACACACACACACACACACACACACACACACACACACACACACACACACACACACACACACACACACACACACACACACACACACACACACACACACACACACACACACACACACACACACACACACACACACACACACACACACAAACAATGTGTCGCTGAGCACCACGAAACGCTCTTGAACATTATGCTCTGTGCACATTCATGCTAAGACTCAACAATGCACTTGTGGACACTCGCACGGCTGAAGACTGAAAGTAAATGCATTATATATTTTGTAAATGACTATTTACTTTTATTTAGATAAATAAACAAATGGAAGACATAAAAGAAAGTAAATGTGTCTACCTCACAATTGAGCATTGAAAAGGGAAGTTCAAAGTGCACTTCCGTTCTTTCAGTTTCAGTCTGATCGGCCCTAACTGACTATACTGCCCTCTGGTGGCGACGGCAGGTTACTGCACTGTAAACATTCAAGTCAAATCGGATTCAATCACACCAGCCTCTTTTTTTTATTTCTATAGGAAATTTTTTGTTGCAAATTCGTTATGTAATGCTTTTCTGTTTTTTTTTTTTTTAAGAAATAGAAATATTTCATAAACCGATAAACCGCTGCTGTTTCACTTGAATAAAGTAGAATATAACTTAAAGCAACACTGTAACTTTTCACTTTTGGCGCCCCCTTCAGGTTTTTAGGTATTTAGGTATCGATTTCAGTGTCGTAAATACCCAGTGACGATAGATGCAGCCTCGCATACACTTGAATTGAGTTGGGATCATGTGTTGTCCTGTATTATAATATTATTATTATTATTATTTGTACGTGTCACGGGTTATAAAAGGTGACGAGGGGGAGGTGAGGGTTTTTTTGTTTGGAGCGCGCTGACAGGCGGCGGACTCAGAACGGCAGCAATCCGGCGACTGTTTCTATTTTGGATTCATACCAACGGGCGGGATCACTAATAGAAGACTGCGCAGGAACACTGTGAACTGGCCCAGCACCGACCGGACTAGAGTGAAGTAGCGCGGGGATTGAACGCGGCGACACGTCTCTGCCTGGTCGATCAGCTGTTTGCCGGCTTTTGGGGGGGGTGCGCGCGTGTAGTCATTTCCTTTTGTTTTGGGGGACTGCAAATGTGGAGTACGTGTGATCGAATACAATATTGTTGACAACACCAAAAAGCTACATAAAAAAGCTACCCTTATACTGGAGCTGCGAGCGTGGAGTGGCACTATATGACATTGCGTAATCACTGCCAGAAAGCAGGTCGAGTACATCCGCCGGATATACCGGGCGGCTCCAGAATCTTACATAGCGGAGTTATTTCCCCACAGACCCCCGATGGCAATAGCGGAGACGCAAATCGTCATATTAAAAGTCATTGTAGCGGCACCATTTTTTTCAAGCTGTTATTTTAAGGTCCAAAAGTTACATAGTGTTGCTTTAATGCGTAAGCTTCACATGGACACCACGGTTGAAAGGTTGAATCAGTGTTTCCATAAAAGTGCACATCAGCAATAAGCATGACCATGAGGGATGTTAGCCAGTTGTTCTTTTTCGGCATTGGTGACCTCATTGTGACCCCTCGTCACCAGGGGAATGTCCATGAGTTGGAAGCTTTTCGGTCCAAAAGTACATTTCTCCTCTCAGATCTCGTTTGAGTCATTTTCAGAGACCTTAAAGAGGTGAAGCATTTCACCAGAACGAATACAAGATTGGAAAATAGATTAAAAAAAACATAGTTCTGCATCATAAATCACGTGCATGAACTTCAGATGAACTCAGGGTTCAGCTGTTGGCTGGTCCATCGCGTTATGAACTGTGCATTGAAGCTTATATACTTATTACTCTTTGCACCAAACCAAAGTTTTAAATGGGCTCATCAATAAACTATAACGGCCTTAATCGGTGTGCAGCTTTACTCTGCTGATTACGATTTCTGGGTTTATTCAGCAATATTATCCATAACTCACTCAACCTGCATGTTTGTGGATTTCTACATAAATTTGTGATTAGAGAGATTTGTTTTTCCAAAGGCCACCAGATGTTCAATGTATCAACAGGCAGGCCAGAGGGGGTTGAGATGAACCTGTTTCATGGGGTGCTGCATAAGCTCTTCTGAAAGATGTGCATCCAGCACATATACACACATATATATATATATATATATGTGTGTATATACACGCAGCATTTCCCACAAAGGATCATGCCGGACGCACACTGTGTCTATGCAACCAAAATAAAACCCATATCAGCCTTCCGCTGCATCTTTGCTCCATAGTGAAATACTAAAGCTAATATTTATACGACTTTGACTGAAGGCTACTCGCCTATTTGAATGGTAAAATGTAATTGTAGTGAAAGGCAATAAAATAATAAATAATAAGTAATAATAAACATGATGTAATGTAATATTATTATACACGTGATGTACACAAGAACGTACGTTAGAAACGGTCTTGATTGAACCTTTTCCTTCATTCGGAGAATTGTTTTGTTCTTTGGAGTGTTTATTCTCAGTGTGTAGGTGTGTGTGTGTGTGTGTGTGTGTATGTGTGTTCAAAGTAGAATGACTGCCAAGTTACATGTGTATGTTAAATCAGGACTGACTGGAGGTGAAATGTGTGATGCTGATTGAAAGCAGGCATCGGTGTGTGTGTGTGTGTGCTGCTATGTTTAATGTCACAGGATGAAAGGGTTCATAAATAACATGATATCAGCCCGAGGCAACATACATAGACACAGTTCCCCCACATTTCTTTATAACCATTCTTTTGGTTTAATGTTTCTGATGATTAGTTTTCTGCAGGTACAGCAGGTAACGCTCAGCACGCGCCACGTGGGAGGGGCGTGGCCTGGCGTGGCGGGAACTGTGTACATTAATCATCCCCGAGCAGAGAGAGGTGTTGTGCTGGAGGAGCTGATCCAGAAAAAAGGTGACATTTTCACCTCATGAGCTCACTGCAGAAACTTCAACTCTCGCGATGCTTCGGGTGTTCACGCTCCATCTTTCTCCACGAGAGAAAAAAAAAGAGAAAGAAAGAAAGCGAGGACTCTCATCACAGCTGACGCGGCGCAGGGAGCTCGCGGGCACAACAACACAACAGGTACGGGTGTCTTTGTGTTTATCCTTTTAACACGTCTGTGACATTATTAACAAGGACATGCAGGAAGTAACGCGACTCGTCGCGGGTAACGTGTGTGTGTGTGGGAGTGTGTGTGTTTGTGTTTGTGCACGCGCCGTTTCCTCAATGCGGTTTGACACCGCTGACGTCCCGCTGCTGATCGCGTGCCCCCCCCCCCCCTCTGCATTGTCTCCCGGTACATTAGAGGAATCGCACGCGACGCCTTCACGAACCGAACCAAATGCCGGAAAAAAAGAGCCTTCCGGGCGCGAGGAACAGCGCGTCCTCGCGGCGCCGCGCGCCCCGTCAAAGGGTGCATTGTGTCGGGTCAGGACGAGGCTGCCGCTGCGGGTCCGACCCCGACGCGAACCCGGACCCGAACCCAGACCGACCGCCGAGATGAGGTCACGTGTGTCCTGCAGCGTGGCTCCAAGTCACATTAAAAACAACATTTCCTTTATATCCTCAAATGTTGCGCCAACGCTTCACACTGCCGTCCACATGGATGCAGTAGACACGGGTGGAGGAAGTGATGAGCTGTGTCACTTTAATAACATTCAAACTCCATCACCAGCTAAAGTCCTGCGTCTTAATGTCCCCTAAAGGTGAAGGTGTGTTTAGCCTCAACATCTCAAGTCAAAGTGCTCGATGCAGAAACGAGGCCCCAGTGTTGTCATAATAAATTATTAATTATAAAGTTGGTTAAGGTGTAGCTATTAAAAAAAAATATATATATATATATATATATACTGTAGCCTTGTATGTTAAATCCAAATGTGTACTGTTTGTTGTTTAATTGCAGCAGTTGAAGTAAACAGTACCTCTAAATTGTCGTATAACTACATTATTTTCTCTTGCTACACTTATTTGAATAAGTCATCCCACCAGGTACAGAACATTTGAACGTGTTTGTGCCCGTTGTGCTCCTGATTTAATGTTCTCCATAGGACAGCAGTCGGTTCGTTGTGTGTGTGCAGAGAGGAAGAGGAGTGTGTTCCTCTGGAGAGGGGGTGTGGTGATGATGATTTTCCATGTCAGTGGTGCCCACTGGGCTCCAGGAAAGAGGAAATAATGTGAGGACTGCAGCGGCGACACATTTAAAAGAAGACTGTCGCAATGAAAAAGTGACGCCCTGCGACTTCTCAAACTGCCTCGGAAAGGGGGGATGATGGACTTGAGATAAAGTGGAAATGGAGAAACGTTGGTGGAAAAGACAGCAGGCCGTCTTTCTGACGTTATTCCCGCACAACCTATCTCCTTGGTGTGGTGTGCACACTGTTTGCCCTCTTTTCAAACGGGCTGCTAACATAGAGGCTTTTACTACTGCATCAGTGGGCCGACGCAAAGCCGGGTACAGTGGGATAGTTATGCATGGCAAAAGTTATTACTTTCATGGTATGCAGAGCCCCCCGGCATGCACACATCCGACAACCGCTTGTGATGTTGCTGCTGGGGGAGTTCAGTCAACGCAGGAGCTGACTGAGAAACGCAGAAGACAATAAACCGTCAGATTTATGGAGGAATGCGTTAATCCGTGAGTTAATGCTCGAGTTATCTGAATGCTTTTGTAAGTGTGAAACTACCTATAGATGCTTGAATAGCAAAGCAATGTGATTTATGAACCCAAAGGTGTGGCTCCACAGCGTGATTCTAGGGCTGCAACTAACCATTATTTTGATAATCGATTAATCTATTCACTATTTTTTCGATTTAATTGATTAATCGGATACAGAAAACTGTTATTTTCAACCCTTTATTCAAAACGGGGTTCGTACAGTCATAGAAAACCTGGAAAAGTCATGGAATTTTAAAATGGTTATTTTCAGGCCTGGAAAAAATAAAATCCCCAAAGTTTTAGAAAAGGCATGTAAATTTGTTATATTCATATGTTAATTTACACTGAGTATTTACTGTAAGCTTTGGAATTCTCATTGTTAGTTTAAATACTACATCTTCTCTTTTATGGAGACACCGAGTTTTTGAAATTCGTTGCCAACTATATTAATAATCGATTTGATCGATTGGTTGTTGCAGCCCTGTGCCGAGCATTAGTCAGCGTGTAACTTCATAATGGCGTGAAGTCCAGCAACGTTACCTTCATGGTTCATTTCAGCTTTTTACTTTATGCTTTTTAAAAAATCATAAAAGTGGTGTTCAATTGTGAAGATTATCTCGTTGAAAATAAGCCGTTAAGTCTCATACCTGTCTGACAGGAGAGCGTGTGACTCGTCAGACGTCACATGACGAGCTGCCAAAGTCGTCCCGGTTTGACACGTTTTTAAACGGTGAGATTTTGACAATTTGGAAAAAGAGACGGATAAAAGAAAAGGGTATAGCTTTAAGGTCGAGATTAAATAGTATAATGTTGAAATGCTTGTCAGTATGCTCCTAATTCTCCAGAGTGGAGGTGTCAACTACCCATAATGCACTGGGACTGTTGCTGCTCAACCTGCTGCTGTCACAGCCCTGTGTCCTGTGAGTGTGTATGCATGTGCACACACTGGGATGCTCGTATTGATGTAAATGCTATAGTGTATCTCATGTGTGTGACAATATTTCTCGAGTGTGTTGTGCAGTGGTGGGCCGTCCGGGCCTTCTAAGCCTTCTCTGAAGGCCTAGACATAATTACAAAGTTAAAGCTATTTTATAATTTATAAAAATTAAAAAAAAGAAAAATCTTAATTTCTATTTTCTTATTGCACTAGTGCAGACTTACTCAATAGGCGGCCCGCGGATGCTTATTTTGTGGCCCCCGACATGCCTGGTTATAAATGCATAATAATTAGCCAACCAAAATCGGGTGAAAACTAGGTAGTAATAAATACAGTGAATAAAATGGTACAAATATATGTTAATAATAATTTGTGGCCCTTTGCACCTGTTGTGGTTTAAATGTGGCCCTCTTGGCCTCTGAAGTTGAGTACCCCTGCACTAGTGTCTTCCTCTGTTGCTGCGCTTCCATCCCGCAGCGCTGCTTCCAGTCCAATTAATTTTAACGGGAGCTTTTATCCAATCAGATGTCAGCTCCACAGTCTCTATGGAAGAAGAGCAGCTCGTCTCAGGCCTTCACACGGGCCAAGCACAGCCTGGTGAAGTACTTGGAGGCCTTATCGGTGATTGACATACTCTTCAACCAATCATATCGTTAGTTTGACATACTGGGTGTAGTTTTGAGGTCTTTGGCCTTCTGGAAGCCCATGAAAGGATGTCAGAGTAACCTGCGCTGTGATTGGTTAGTGGGCCTGCATGCAGTTCAACTAGAGGAGAAGGAGATAGATTAGCGAGGGTCAAGAAGTCACCACAGTTTAAGTCTCCCCCCCCCCATGTTGGGGCATCCTCCCTTTCTCATCTTCCTCTCCTCCACCTCAGTGCTTCCCCCTTGCTGCATCTTTGAGTCCCCGGCGTGTGCCAGAAGGCCGTCAGCTGTCGGACCTTGTGTTCTCTTTCATACAGGACTGGTGAAAGAATGGAGACCTTGCCGGGTACCTTCTACACGTTGTGTGTAGAACATTACATTTTAAGTTGACATAAGCAATGTTCCGATTTTGGGTGTTATTGTTAGATCCTTCAAAGATGTCACGAGTCGTTGTGAATCGATGTCCATCGTTCTTTCACCTGGAAATAAATCAAATGACACTGATTTCCAATGACAACTGTTTTATTGGGACGTCTACGCCACCGTCTTCAGCTACTGGACGCGTGTCGACTGAAGACGTGCTCATAGAGATGGATATAGAGACGTAGAGGAACCAATTGAAACAAACAATATTGGAAGCCATGATGTGATCTTCACCTCAGGGGTCACATGGCACAATCCGGAATCAGAATCAGAATCAGAAACAGTTTTATTGCCAGGAATGTTTTCACAAACAAACGAGGAATTTTTTGTCCCGTCCCGTCGTGACAGCACAATGATGGAGCAGCCCATGAACATTTAGGGGGAGCTCTCGTAACCTTTGGCGCAACAGTTTTTTTTGCTGTATACATTTATCCTGTGTATTTAGATTTATAAAATATAAAGTGGTTGTCAAGGTAACAGAGTTACACATGGTGGGTTGATTGGGCTTGGCAAACACAATATTGTGAATGTTTGTGGAACAAAGAAAGGGAGAGAGAGAATAAAGGTGTGTGTTTCCCTCATTGTACACAAACTCCGATCTGCCTTTTGAGAGCAAAAATCAAGACGAAACTTTTTCCACCCGCTGGCTGCTCGACCCCCGTCCAGAGGTCAATGACAGTGAGCAGAGGGACTCGCCGACAGATGATGTATCCAATTAATCTGGTAATTTATTGGGATTCATGATCACTTTGACGCATCAACTCTGTCGTCTTTTGCCTCACTATACTGCCTCACTAAACACGGGGCTATTTGTGGTCCCTGGAGTCTTAAAATCAGTAGGATGGGAGCCAGAGCCTTCAGGTATCAAGCTCCTCTTTATGGAACAGCTTCAGTCCTGGAGGCAGACTCAGTCACCACATTTAAGAGTAGACTGAAGACTTTCCTCTTATAGTTCGGGCTGAATCAGGTTCACCTGGTCCCGCCCCTAGAGATGCTGCTATAGGCTTATAGGCTGCTGGGGGATGTTTTAGGATACACTGAGCTCCTATCTCCTCTTCTCCCTCTCCTTATGGATGAATTTACATCTCTCCATCACACATTATTAACTCTGCTTTCTCCCCGGCAACAAGAATCCCCTCACTTAATAGACAATAGTTACCATAAGAAACAACAACAACATGGTTTTAGGGGGCATACATATGTTGTGTTTGACGTGTACATTTTTATTTTACAATTATAGCGATTGGTACAGATGTCTTCATTAGAAATCTGCAGTTTCCTGTTATTGGCTATTTAGGCACCGAGCATTTATATATTATATTATATATCTTTTTTTCAAAGGAACCAAGGGAAAAAAAAAAAAAAAAAACAAAGATAAAAACTCTCCTCTCTCTCTTTGCACTTCACTTTCCTTTCCTCCTTAGAGGTGGAGCAGAGACAGCCCAGGGGACAGCAGCAGCCCAAAACTGTGGGCCAGAATCAGAAAGAGAGGTCTAGATAGATAATTGATGACAACTTTAAATTTTTATAGCCATTATAAAAGGCCTTATTTAGGCCGAATGGAATTAAAGAAGATGATGCGATTTATTTTATTAATCAAATAACACAACACGGAGAGGAAGAGGAAAGATGGAAGAGGGGGGCTAGAGGGGGGCCATGGCACTGTGTGTTCGTCCTATTGTCTTGTTTACCTCTGAAGACGGGGGGGGGGGGGGTCAATACTGCTCTCTGACAGATCCGTAAACAGCCTCCATCCAATATTTACTGGTGTCGAGGTCCAGCTGGTCCTCCTCTTGCTGCCATCTACCACACACACACACACACACACACACACCTTTAGACTTCTGCCCAGGCCGAGTCACTCCATCAATGAGCCTCCTCTGTGACAGATGTCCTCCTCCTTCTCCTGCTGCCGTCACCCATCACGGTCTTTAATCGTCGTGGAGCCGCCTGAAAGAAAAGGCCGTGTAGTCTGGGCTGTTGACGAAATGATAACGCTTCTTTTTCTGGAGATAAGTGGAGGCAGCTTAGACGGCAGACATGATGGGGATCTGAGGTCGGGGCTCACGTATTGTCTGGCATCTCTACGTGTGCCGCCCACTCCTGGAAAGCTTTAAAGCTTCACTGAATGAATACTCAGTGTCAATTATTATATCAACACAGATGATGCTCATTATTAGGAAATGAGTCTCCCAAAATTAAGCTTAGGAGTTTCATATTTAGTTTAACTGACAGTCCAGAGCGTTCATGTCCCGTGTGATGTCTCTGAAAGGATGAGCTGATCACAGGTTATAACAGCTGGGGGCCATTCTCTGAGCAACTGACCCCTTTGAGGCAGGAAGTGTTCATAGGACATGGATGTCCTGTGGATTGGTGTCACCGCGGTCAGCTAGCGGTCTGAGGTGTGTCCACAATGCACCTCTGTGAGAACGATAAGGTTATGACACCCCCTCCTCTTCCTGCTTTGCCATTGTTAAAAGTGTCACATTTGGTATTCAGGGAATTTATTATAGCAGCAAACTATAATTTGCCATGTAAAAATAACGTGGAGTAATGTCAACGTGAGCAGAGCATGAAGATGCTTTTGAACGGTAGTGTGTGTGTTACCTGTGAGGGGCTGAGTATCTGACGTGTGTGTGTGTGTGTGTGCAGGTGAGCGTCAC
The DNA here is from genome assembly GCF_029220125.1 of Pseudoliparis swirei. NCBI lineage: Eukaryota > Metazoa > Chordata > Actinopteri > Perciformes > Liparidae > Pseudoliparis > Pseudoliparis swirei. Next base: position 17,404,335 of record NC_079410.1, on the reverse strand, counting down.
GATGAACCCTCCATCCTCTGCTTCCGTCGCCATCTGCCAACCAACCGATCTGTCGCCATGGTGAGAAGGAGAGAGAGGGAGCACCTGGACCGTGACTCTGTTGTAGAGACGCCCTTTTAAAGTCGGAGTCAGTTGCTATGGTGATCCTGTAGCCATCAACAGTCGCTATGGGAACGTCCAGGATGTTCCGTGTCTTCGTGGTCCTGGGCTCGGCCTTCATGATCCTCCTGATCATCGTCTACTGGGACGACGTCGGCGCCTCGCATCTGTATTTGCACACGCCCGTCTCGCCGGGCCCCAAAATCCCGCATCATCCGCCGCCGCCGCCGCCGCGTCAACCTCAGGCCTCCAGGACGCCGTCCTTCCTGTCCGACATCGACGCTTTCGTGAACCAGTTCTTGGAGCCGGGAACTGGCGAGCCCACAGAAGCCGCCCCCTCTGACGCCAGCAACCAATCGGAGAAGGCAGAAGAACGGTATGTGCCGCGGCGGGAGTGGAAGATCCACCTGACCCCAGTGGCAGCCGAGCTCCGTGAGAGACAGGTTACTATCTGACATTATTACCTTCAAGCACAGGTGTGAATAATACACGGCGTTAAGCCAGTGAGCTGCGGGCCGCCTCGCATCATTTGAAACGAAACTGAACCAAACATCTGTTTTATATGTTTCTTTCTATATTGCTGACAATGCAATTCTTGTTTTGTTGCCATCAATATAAAAAAGCCATTCCTTTCTTTGAGATGGACCTCAAGGCTCAAATGCCAAATGTTGTCTGAACACTTGCTAAAGTATAATAGAGGCTCAAATTGCCATTTAATTTTCATTTGAAGATCCACGGCTCACTTATTTAGCCTAATTTGACCCGTTCTGTGGGCCGTGTGTAAACACTGGGTTGAATCCCTCTGACCCCGACAGAAAAGAATAAAGGCTGCTGACTTCCTGAATGTCTCATTTTACTTGTGCAGGATGACACTTTCTAAAAATCATTTGAATCTCTAATCATCGACGTGTCCCTGCTTTACCAAATGCGACCACCAGGAGCAGCGGCGCCGGTTACTGCAGGAGATGTGCGCCAATGACAGCGTGACGTTCCCTGGCAAAAACCGCTCCTTTGACGACATTCCCAACCGGGAGCTGGATCACCTCATCGTGGACGACCGGCACGGAATCATCTACTGCTACGTTCCCAAGGTACACACACACACACACACACACACACACACACACGACTACGATGAATATTGAGTCGACCTCCACGCGTGCTCCGCCTCCTAGGTGGCGTGCAGTAACTGGAAGCGCATCATGATCGTGCTGAGTGAAAGCCTGCTGCGGGACGGCGTCCCCCAGAGGGACCCGCTGGCCGTCCCCCGGGACCTGGTCCACAACAGCAGCATGCACTTCACCTTCAACAAGTTCTGGAAGCGCTACGGCAAGTTTGCGAGGCACCTCATGAAGGTTTGTTCAAATACTACGGCGCGTATCGTCCGTGTGTCTCTCAGTGGAACGATCTCTTTAGGCCTGTTATTAGTTGCGCTATTTCATATTTTCAATTGCCTCTATTCAATTGTGCAGGGTGAGACCTGGTGAATCATGTCATTTTAAAATGTTTTTGTGCCAGGTCTGGAAAAGTCCTGGAGAAAAAAAATCACCAAAGTTTTGGAAAAGTCATGGAAATGTGTTTTATTCATATGTGCATTTGCGCTGAATTTTAGATAATATATATGTTTTTAAAAGAATGACACTCAACATATCAGCCGGCATACGCTCTCAATCTCGCGCTGCAAGTGAACGTACCGTAACTGACAAGACATAAATGTTTATACTTTTAATCAAACTATTGTCTTATTCATTTGTGTCATTTAAGGTTAAACTGTATGCTTTGGAATTCTCATTGTTAGTTTAAATACTATGTTAGAATACGAAATTCAAATACTATGTTTAAATACTACGTCTAAATACTATGGTTAATTACTAGATTTAAATACCACATTTAAAGACTACATTTAAATACTACATTAAATTCTACATTAAAATACTATATTTAAATACCACATTAAAATACATTTAAATACCTCATTAAATACTACATTTAATATGTTTAAATACCACATTTAAATACTACATTTAAACACTACATTAAAATACATTTAAATACCACATTTAAATATATTGAAGTACTACATTTAAATACCACATTTAAATTCTTCGGTTAAATACAAAATGTTCTCACTTTTATGCGCCGAGATTTCCCAAATGTTTTGGTCATGTAAATGTAAAGTCCTGTAAACCTGTGGTCATCATGTGTCTGACCCCTGATCGTGTCTCTGTGTTTAAATATACGTTGTGTTTATTTTTTGAAGGTGAAGCTGAAGAAATACACCAAGTTCATCTTCGTGCGGGACCCCTTCGTGCGTCTCATCTCCGCCTACCGGAATAAATTTGAGCTGCGCAACGAGGACTTCTATCGGCGCTTTGCGCAGGTCATGCTGCGCCGCTACGCCAACCAGCCCACGCCGCCCGCCTCCGTGGACGAGGCGTTCGGCGTGGGCCTCCACCCCTCCTTCTCCAACTTCGTCCAGTACCTCCTGGACCCCCAGACGGAGAAGGAGATGCCCTTCAACGAGCACTGGCGGCAGGTGTACCGGCTCTGCCACCCGTGCCAGATCCAGTACGACTTTGTGGGCCACCTGGAGTCGGCGGAGGAGGACGCCGAGCACCTCCTGCGGCAGCTGCGCGTGGACGACGTGGTGGAGTTCCCCACCTCCCACAGGAACCTCACGGCCAGCAGCTGGCAGTCCGATTGGTTCAGCACGGTGTCGGCCGAGGCTCGGAGAGAACTCTACAAGCTGTACGAACCCGACTTCAGGCTCTTTGGCTACGACAGACCAGACTCGATCCTCAATGAGTGACACACACACACACACACACACACACACACATACATTTGTTTATATCATGAAATGATGCTACACTCAAACAACAGGGACACCTCCGCTCGTTCTAGGGTTTGCATCTGTATCCTCGGTGTGTGTGTGTATGTGTGTGTGTGTGTGTCCTACCCTGAATGTGCACGTTGTTAAGGACCCGCGCTGCTCTGAAGAAGCACACTAATGAGGTGAATCCAGGTTAATAGCCATTACCAACTATTTTCCTTTATAAGTCACAAAGACGACCAGAAGCACGCACACACACACACACACACACGCCGGAGGGAGACGGTGGACGTGTGGCGAGCACGTCGTGCATTCAACGTGGGCCTTGACTATTCGATGTCACGCCACGGCCGCCGTGGTGCAGCCGTGGCGACCACGCGGGCTTTGTAGCGGGACGGCGAGCTGATGTCACAGAGGCCGTCCCCTGCGTTTGTGTCGTCATGGAAACCCTTTTGGTCAGTAACGAACATAGAAATGTGGGCGACGAGGGAAAACGAAGAAAAAAAACAAGGTGTTACTAGAGTGCTTGTGGTCGTATAATTTATTTCACGTTTATGTGAAGGATGAAAGGGATTTTTCTTTTTTTATGTACGTTTAAAAAAAATTAAAAGAAGATTAAAGGCGGCCGTCGCCATCCGAGGCTCGTAGAACTCGTTGGTCCCGCTCAGACAGATGAAAGCCTTCAAGCGTCTTCAAGCCCGCGCGTTAGATTACGTTCGTAGAAAACGGGTCCGCAGCTAGTCCCCTCAGACCGCTCCACCTCATCTCAGAAAGCACAGCGGCCCCGGGGCCCGGCTTCGGCTCCGAGGCGTCAAGGTTTTTACGTTCTTCTTTTCATCTCGAGCCTCTGAGCCTTTTAACGTCTTTCCAAGAGGGAACGTTATCTTTTTTCCGCTCGTTGTGTCGTGTGGTATAAACTCTGTCTCGCCGCACACGCCCACCTCGCCAGTGTTTGGGTCGTCAGGTTTTTATATCTCTTTTTGTATTTTTGTTATGCTCTCTTCGTGGTATTTTCTTGTTTTATGGTCCTGATGGAGAACAGAATCTTTTTGCTCCGGGCAAATGGCAACACCGTGAAACGGACTCATTTTGTCAGGGTCAAGAAAAACGGCTTATTTATTATTGGCAGAATAAAAACTGAATACGTGCTGCTTTTGTAATGAGGGGAAATGCATCTGTGGGGTGGTAATGGATGTTTATGAAGATTAGTTTGGCTGGTGGCATGTTTATTTGTTTGTTTTTTGACGCTTAAACGCTGTTAAAGTGCTTCGAGGTCTGTTGAAGCTTCAGTTTCCGGAGCTCGTCCTATTTTGACTTTCAGCAAAATCCGACAACAATTTGTTGTCGCAGACCCCAAACGAAAAAAAAGAATCTATTTTTGTGATTCATGTTTTTGTTAAATGTGTATTAAAGTCACAGGAGACTTTTCTGTGTGATCTCGTTCCCTTTCATGTTTTGGGGGAAATGCAAAGTGTTCCTTCCCTTTCATTATCAGTGTTATGGCGTCAAGAGGAATAAAGGTCGTGGGGCATGATGCAGTACGTGTTGGTCTCTCTTTGTGGATTAGGATTTCTACCTTGGCGTTACATGATGTAATATCCAAAATATATTACATATTGGCATGAGGATGTCCCTTAAAATAATTAGATTAGGTGGCAAAATGTGTCACAATTGAACTTTCTTTATAAGTAGACCCTAAATACATTTCTTTTTAAAAATCCAATATTTGTATATGTTGTGTTGGTTGCTATATAGAATCTGAACTAAAATAACTATATATAACCTATCAATATATATAATGTATATTCATATAAATGTTGATATATAAACCTATATCAATATATACATCTAAAATGTATATTTATATAAATGTTGATATATATTTTTATATATAAATGTTGATATGTATATATATAGCCTTGATCTCCGTGAGCTTGTCCGTCACCATGGAAACAGTCACATGACATGTCTGCGCTTTGGTTCTGTGCTGTGACGTCGCTCGTGAGTCGTGACGTCACGGAGCACCGAACCAGAGTCTGTAAGTAGAAGTGATTTCCAGCAAAGCAGCAGAGGGTTTTGTGGATCCCACAAGATTCTGAACCGCCCACACGGGGGGAGCGATTCATCAATCGCCTCCCTCCCCAACGGGTCGGGACGGTTTGGCGAGAGTCACCTTGTGTGACTACTCCTACACCCCATCCCGGGGTGGTTTGGTTTCTCTGGGATACACAAATGGGATGGGGCCCCTTTTAGCCCTAACCCTTGTTTAACCCCTTAGTTTAGCAAAATATACAACAATCAGAATTCAACAAAAGGGTCGAGGCTGAAGCTATCTAGCTTAGTTATAAGTGCCCTAACCTATGATTTCTCAAACAACTTATTTCAAAGAACATATATATATATACTCAGAATAGTCCCTTTATTTCACGAGGACGGAGGCGACCGCCCCGTGGGAAATGGAGGAGACATATTTCCCTTATCAGTGCAGCAGGAAAGGAAGAAGACTACACCCACTACAATGTGAACAGGAACATTTCCTTTTTTTGTTTTTATCATGCCTGAAACGTTACCATGGCAACATTCCACGCCATACTGTCTTCACGACACATTCATCACAGCATGGTACAACGTGCACACAGTTAGCCATTGTCTGCTGGGGGAGCAGCATCGGAGCCGGTGACACCAGCCGTCTCAACAAACTGGTTAGGAAGGCTGGCTCCATCATCGGCTGCCAGCTGGAGCACCTGGAACAGGTGGTGGAGAGGAGGACGTTGAAGAAACTTCTGTCCGTGTTGGACAACCCGGACCACCCTCTCCACCACCTCCTACAGGGACAGAGGAGGACTTTCTCCAGACGTCTCCTCACGCTCCGCTGCCACAAGGACAGATATAGGAGAACATTCCTGCCGACGGCTATGAGGCTCTACAACAGATCACCTCTTGCCAGACCATAGTGCAATAACTACAATAATAACTTCATATCCACACTATGTTGATCTGCACTTCACACATTTCATTTATTTACACTACACACATACACACACATTTCATTTACACTACACACACTTTGCATTTTGCACACTGTCTATATTTAATATTTTTATATTTAATTTGTCATTAGTATTGTGTATTGTGTATGCATATATGTTATATATATACATATATATTTTATATTTTACTTTGTATACTCCTATCGCTTTCATCCGTTTTAAATTTTATTTTTTATTCTTGTGTGTTTAGTTTATTAGTGCTGCTACTGTGACGACAAATTTCCCCTTGGGGATGAATAAAGTATATATCTATATCTTAATTACTAAACAACTTCCCACGGCATCCGCTAGCTGTCGCTGTGCACCTTATTTTTGTTTTAAATCTTTTTACTATCAAAACCTTCATTAAAAAAACTTTTGGAGAAGAGATGTGATCATGGGTGTGATCCCTCACTGGCTTCCCAACGTGTGTGTGTGTGTGTCCCAAACTACGAGATAATGATAGTATGCAATGATGCAAGTCAGTTAAAACTCATTAGACGCGCCATGTCAGAGAAACAGCGTCAGATGACGAAGAAGAAGATGACTCCCATCATCGGAGACGTGTTAACAGCCTTCACATGAACAGAAAGAAGTCTGTTTTGTCCTTTTTATTTAAAAAAAAGAAGTTTTTACTCCATGTGAGGTTGACATAAGAGCACTTACAAGCATCCCTCCAGTGGTCAAAGGAGGAACTGCATTCAATTTGTAGATACAACACATCGATATAAACATTATTAGTAAAACCTTTCAAACAAAGCACATTAGCGTGATTTTTAGGAGTATTATACAATTGGAAAAACTGCATTAATGCTTTTATAGTGTCATGTTAGTACCAAAGTTAATAATAAATTTATTAATTAATATAATAAATGAATTAATATAATTAAATTCGACTCATGTTGCAGTGGGGCCTCCAGTTTATCTTCGTTCGCGTGATACTATAATAAAAAGGTAATAATTAAAAGTACACTTTAAAAGCACAAGTTCAGTCAATAAAAAATAAATCTAAATTAATCCAATACATTATTCTGTTAACCTCTAAGGGAAGTCTTCTGAGCGATTACAGAAACCACATCTTAGTTTCTTCATTACCGAGTATACTGAATATTCTGGACTACTGTCATAGAAATAAACATATTGCAAATTATGCACGATAAGCCATGTCCTAATTAGTTTTAAAATCAATACTTTCAACGCTCTGAGTTTAATCACTCAAGCTAAGCTGGCTACCAAGAGATGTGAGAGTGGTATTAATCTCCTCCTCTAACTCACGGCAAGAAAAGAAATGAATATAATTCCAAAATGTTGAACTGTTAAATTTTCTACTTTGAGCGTCTTCAGTTTTTTCTTCACATTTTCTAAAAGAGGTATTGCTTAATCGAGCTTATTGAAGCAAGCTGAAGCCTTATAGATATATAGATATATATATAAAAATCTAAATATAGAAACAATTTGACATTGGATGTTATTCGTCAGTTCCCTTTGACGAGGTATCCGTTGAAGGTGATGTAGAGGTCCACGTCGTCGCTGTAGATGGCGTTCTCTCGCAGCCTCTTGTACAGGCGGATCCACACCTCGTCCTTGAGCCCCAGCTGCAGCATCAGGCTCTGGCTCTGCATGATGGAGCGGTCGCCGGGCTGCGCGTACACGATGGCCTGCTCCGTGTCGTTGAGCATGATGTGCAGGTACGTCTCTTTGAAGTTCCACGTGTGGATGTTGACGTTGAAGAAGTAGATCCCCGGCACCCGGCACACGAACTTCCCATCGAACATGTTGAAGTGGTCGTCGAGGTTCACGAAGACGGTGTCGAACACGAGCGCCTGGTAGGACTCCAGGCTGTGGAGGGACTTGCGGCGGCCCACGCTGAAGGCCGAGTGCTGGACTTTGCAGGGGTCCCCCGGGAGACCCGCCCGGCCCTTGGAGCCCTTTGAGCCCACGAGGCCTGTGGAGCCTGAAGGGCCTTCCTGTCCAGATTTACCTGGAGTCCCTCTGTCGCCACGCTCACCTTTGTCACCTGCACAGAGGGATGTCAGTCATGGCAGAAACTAAGCCTGTGTATCCAAATACATATTTGTTTTAAACAGAAGTATGATTTTTTTTGTCTTTCCTTTATAAGTTTAAACAAATTTGGAATTTTAAGTCCTTTTAACTTGAAAGTTGTATCCACATGGTTAAGTGTTGGCTCGACGAGGTAAGGAACGTTTTCTTGAGCGGATAACTTGGTGGATCAAGTTTAACCCTTGTGTTGCCTTCGGGTCAATTTGACCCGATTCAATGTTTCACCCTCCTGTCGCCTTCGGGTCAATATGACCCGATTCAATGTTTAACCCTCCTGTTACCTTTATATTTACTAACATATTTTACCCTTGAGGTCAATATGACCCCAGCTATTAAAATCTCCAGAAAATTATTAGAATTAATATTGTTTTCCAAGTTTAAGTGTGAGGTACTTTATGTTTGTTTGTTGACTCCCGAAAGAACACCGACATTAAACATTGAATCGGGTCAAATTGACCCGAAGGCGACAGGAGGGTTAAATATTGAATCGGGTCAAATTGACCCGAAGGCAACACAAGGGTTAAGCAACAAGGGAGAACAAGTTAGATCAACTCTGACCACTTAAACAATTATATTTAGACACAGAATATTGGAGCTCAATCCACTTGATTAACTTTCGTTTCTCAGTTGAATCAAAGTTCAGTTAACTTTCATTTTCAAGGCAGCTGGTGAACTTGCGTTTGCAAGTTTAACTGGCGTGACATGTTTTACCGTGTAGAGTCTAGACCACACAGACATAACCATCACACAAGGAACACTAGGTCACTTGATACCTCCAAGAACAAACCTCCTCAAATGTAATTATTTCCGTGCTGCGTGGAATTTACTACCTCATCACATATCTCAATAATGTGTCATTAAAAAGAACAATTAAAGGCACACCTCGGGGCATAAACACTTGACATTAACTACCTGACATTTCCCATCCCTTTTGTAGCCATCAGATCATTCTTTGTATAAATTACAGCGCACTATGCATCCTGGTCCTCGACTGCCCTTCATTTATTTAGTATTATTCAGTTTGTTCTATTTTTTAACTGTTTGTTTCACGTCATGTTTCGCACGTCTGTATTTTTTTTATTTTTATAATGGTTTATTTAATAAGGGACAGTGCACATTGATAAAAACTTTGCAGTAAATGTGCATGTTGTCCTTTCTGTGCACCACAGGCGTCAGCTCATGGGGATCCAGTTAATAAACTAGACTTTCCTGGTTTAGTTCAATTCAAGATAAACATGTCTAGAAGGAGGTGAGTCCACTAAGTTCCACTCAAAGAGCTTCGACTCCCTCCAAGAATCCTGAAGTGGACCTGAATCCTCCATCAACACGTGAGCTTTGAAGGCAGAGCATGGCCTCGCACCTTTGAGGATGGTCATGTTGATGAAGGTGCGGACCTCCGGCACCGAGCTGAACCCCGCGGTGGGAGGCGGCGCTCCGCTGCCCTCTGCCGGCTCCAGGGGGTCACAGCAGCGCCTGCAGAGGACGGGACGGCCGTTTGGGGGCCCCGAGGCCACCAGGGAGCTGAGGGCCAGTAGTGTGAGGACAGCCAACATAGCTGAGAGGAGAGGAGAAGAGAATAGAAGAGAAGAGGAGAGAGGAGGAGAGGAGAGGAGACACACTTAGTTTTGGAGATATTAGATCATAAAGCAACACACTGGACAGATTAACATTTTGACCTGATGTCACTGATCAAGTCATTATTATTCTTATGTAATTATGATGGGGACATGAATATCTATAATAACTAATGTCTGTATAGATGCCCTATTACACATAGTTTTATGGCAATCCATCAAATAGTTTGACATTTCGATAAAAGCACATTATGACGGAGCGAGAGGAGAAGTCAGAAAATCAACAGATTCCTTAGGATTCATCCTCTGGGGATGATGAATGTCTGAAAATAACCTCATAATGTCAGGCCGAGATTCCAATCAGGACTCAAATGCGGAGGCGTCAGTGAGCAGTTCAATAATTCCAAACAAAAACTCTCCTAAGAGGTGGAGGCTAAACAAGGTACTAAGAAATAAAAAGCTGGACTATGAAAACTACAACAAAAATCGCTCTTTCGAGGTTGGTACTCACTTTACAAAAGGCACTATGAAAACTCCAACAAAAATCACTCTTTCGAGGTTTGGTTTACAAAAAGGCTTGGCGGCTATGAACGTGGCTTTGGTTTAACGACCATGAGACGAAACACTTTGGCACAGGACAGAGGGAAGACGCAGACTATAAGCACATGAGGGTAATGGGCAACAGGTGGAAACAATCAGGGATCAGGGGAGACAATCAGACCGGTGACACATGGGGAAGGGCAAGTGACCTGAAACGAGAGGAGAGTTAGACTTCAAAATAAAACAGGAAGTTACGAGACAAAAACCCAAGACAAGACAAGCTTCACCACGGTGTGACACATAACCAATCATCCAACAGGTTGAGAGCTGTTCACAGATGTTAAGGGGTTAATGTCTTGGTGCAGAATGTGGAGGTCATAAGGTCTGAATACTGTAGGAGGCAAAACCACGGAGAGCTTTAAAAGCAATTAAAGTGGTTTTAAAAAAGAGAGTGGAAGTCATGAAACACAAGTGCATGATCTAGTTCACTGAATGAGGAGAATCATGGAGAGGTTTGGCTTTTGAATACATTTGAACAATTTAGGATGAAATAAAAGAACCCATAAGTTTGTGTTTTGACTAGTAATGTAGTCAAAACACGAGTTGTTCAGCAGCTGCTCACAGAAGAAAAAAGTGTCCTGGATGTCGATCCCAAAAGAGAAAGAGGAATCTTCAACCCTGAGCCAGAAGAAACATTTGTTAACTAGAAGAGAAACAGGAGCCGGGAATTGAGAGGAACATTTTTTAGAGCGAAGCGTTCTTACAACAAAATAAGCACATTTGTTTCTCCGTTGACCATCCATCATTTGAAGATGCCGTGGGAGATCAGCGCTCTCGTACATCCACAGAGCCTCAAAAGCTCACTAATGCACTTCTCATCCCAATCCCAAAAGTAAAGTGAATATCAAAACACTCAATAATGGCAGCGGGCCCGGATACAAGGATCATAAATCACATGAAAAATGAGCCTGTCGGTTGCCGGCGATGCCTTCTGGCTCAGGAAGGGGTGAGTCATCACAACGGCTTGTTTTATCCAGACGTGGCTTTTCTCCTACAGAGCGGCAGGCTGAGGGGTTTTCAATGGAAACGTGAGGGCTTCCTGCCAGTGGTTTTGTGTCGTGTAAGTAGAACCGTGTGTGCTGAGCTGTTTGGACAGGACAGCTGAACTCAGGAAAAGGCCAGAAACAGACATCAAAGCAACAGGTGCTCAAAGGTGTCATCGTCAATTTAAATCATTCCAATTCTATTAAAAGTGCATTTGTGCTCTTTTATAGTGAGTTACCAGTTTATTAGGTACATAAAGACACTACAATAAAATCCACATCTTTATCTTGATATTTTAGAAAGTTTTTTTAAAACTGTGTCAGAGATCTGTCGGTCATTTGGAGTATGGAGGAAATCACAAACAAACAAGATGCCCACAAAGAGACTCAAAACAACCACAAAGAGACTCAAAACAACAACAAAGAAACTGAAAATGCCCACAAAGAGAGAAAAAACAACCACACAGACACACAAAACAACTACAAAGAGACTCAAAACAACTATAAAGACACTCAAAATGCCCACAAAGAGAGAAAAAACATCCACAAAGAGACACACACCAACTACAAAGAGACACAAAACAACTACAGAGACACAAAACAATATACAAAGAGACTCAAAATGCCCACAAAGAGACACAAAACAACCACAAAGAGACACACAACAACTACAACGAGACACACAACAACGAGACACACAACAACTACAAAGAGACTCAAAACAACTAAAAAGAGACTCAAAATGCCCACACAGAGACACAAAACAACCACAAAGAGACACAAAACAACTACAAACAGACTCAAAACAACCACAAAGAGACACAAAACAACTACAAAGAGAATCAAAACAAGCACAACTACCAACTACATAGACACACAACAACTACAAAGAGACCCACAATGCACAGAAACAGACTAATAAATGCACAGAGACACAAAACGACTTCAAAGTGACACAAACAGATGCTAAAGCTAAAGGATCGAGTGGGACGCTGCCTTGTGGAGCCGTGTGCAAAAGGTTGAACCTTTATGTGTTTTATTAGAACAAATGTGTGTGCCAGTTTTTGCAAAAGTTAACAGCCCAGGATGCAAAGTAGGGGTTCATAGAGTCACTAGTAACACGTACCGAGAGACACAAAGAGACGCAATGACAACAAAGACACACGAAGCCACCAAGAGAAGACACACCTAACACACTCGCACTGTGTGTGTCTGTTTGTGGTTCCTACAGCTGCTTTCTGCACTTTCCACCCGACGTGTTATTGTTGGTCCTCGTGGGGTTTTATCTGCTGTCCATCATCTCTGCGGTGGAGCTCTGGTGCTCGTGCACGCGCTGTGAGGGCTTCCAGACCCACAGATGGTCATTCAGGCTCACACACTCACCAGGATGAGGCGTAAACATCACAACATACTCTTCATGGAACCCTCTTCTTGAAATGGAAATAAATGCAATACAAATATCTACAAAGGGCTGGTACTCATATCTTTAGGAGCACACTGCCTGGAGCAGCTGCTCCTCTTCGCTCTCAGCTTTAATTGTAAAGTTCAAGTTCCGGTCGGACGCGTGGACACCAGAGGAGGAATCCACGTGCACATTTCACCGCTTAGCGACACGCTGTGGAAAACACACACGCAAGAAGCTTCTCTCCTGGTCTCGTGCAGCCCGGACGCGCCAAGTTAAAATCCCGACGACGTTCCCAGTTCGCGCTCGTGCGCTCGTGACAGCTGACATGATTAATCTGAATGGATCTCACCTCGATCACGTCTCTGCAGCCGCTCCAGTCCGCCGGGGAGACACGTCCTGAGTCAGCAGCTCTCTCTCTCTCTCTCTCTCTCTCTCTCTCTCTCTCTCTCTCTCTCTCTCTCTCTCTCTCTCTCTCTCTCTCCTTTAGATCCCTCCTAGTTTCTTGCAGAGCTACACGTGTCTGCCCAGTTATCCTGATCTGACAGTGACATCTGTTGTAAGATAGTTAGTAAAGGATGACCCGGGGACCCGGACTGAAGATAGAAAACGAGAGAGAGAGAGAAGAGGGGAGGGAGGGTTGGGAGGGGGTAAGACTAATGCTAAAGTTTTAATTTGGGGAGAGATGCAGTGAAATGTGATCATACAGAAACTCCAGTTCAGGAGATGCAAAGCATGAGAGGGGGATTCCCTGGACCTCAAGGGTGTGTGTGTGCGTGCGTGTATGTGTGTGTGTGTGTATGTGTGTGTGTGTGTGTGTGTGCGTGCGTGTGTGCGTGTGTGTGTATGTGTGTGTGTTGCAGGATATGATGGGCTTAATCTCTCACACAGGCACCAAAGGTAATCCCTGTGATCCCAGATCCACGTCAGATGCTTCTTGGCGGATGAAAAGACGATGATGAATATTCACACGTGATTCAGAATGGCCGAATGAAAGAGGCCTCGACGACGATGACCCCGAGCCTTCAGCCAGGAGAACAAAACGATAACGTTCTTTCTTTTTTTTAATATCCGGTGAATTCCTTGGTCTCGTCTAAACAGGCAGTGACTCCCAACCTCTGTTGGCTCCCTCAAAAGGAAGAGTTCAGGGAACACACACTCATTGACCTCGCTAAGAAATTCAACATTAGTAACCCTGTTGCCTGGTAACACGGGCCTGAACCCGTTGAGCAGGGTTGTTGTTGTTGTTGTTGTTGTGTATTTTATTCAGTCAATCATTGCAATACAAAACAATATTATTCTATATAATATACAAAACAGAAAGACTGAAAAGGTATTGGTAGAGAGGCAAACAAAAATAACCTAAATTATTATAATCAAATAAATCAGAAAATGAATATGAAATAAAGAAAAATAATAAAGAAAATTAAAAGATATATATTTTTTTCTTCTTTTAATTTATTATTTGTCTTTATTTACTTTTCTTTGTCCCATCTCTCTCTCTCTCTCTATATATATATATATATATATATATATATATATATATATATCCACATACATCTTCCATATACGTACGTTTCAATCACACTTATAACCCTCACATTTTTTAAATAAATAATCCTTTTGAAAACCAAAAATGATTTGACGATTCTTATATCCATTTTAAAGTGGTTCCATAATGGGTGCCGAGGCGGGGTCTGTGGGGGTCATCCACACTCGGGCGTCAGAGGTCACCAACGTTGAAGCTCGTGCGAGTTGCGAAAAATGCAAATGCGAATAATAACCCTGAATATATTATACACATATACAGACCCATTGTCTCTTTAGTGGAGGACTATCGCAGAGGAGAATAACTCCACCCGCCTACGTCAGGACGCCGTGATGCAGTTGTTTGCGTGGAGAAGGCCGTCCGGTCAGAGGCCGACGCCGTGCACACGTGTAACATGAGCACAGCTGGGGAACATTACGGCCCGGGGGCTGAGCTCTCATGGGCTGCTCCTCATATCAGGAGGACATTCCTCTGGCTTTTTATTTCTCTTCTATCTCTCGGTTTTCTACTTTATGAGCTCTCTCTGACCTCGGAGCGATGCAGTGTTTCTTCCCTGTGCCGAGGAACCGCGGAGCCTCTTGGGCCCCGAAGCAGAACCGCGTTCTCCACCCACCGCAACCCCACCCCCCAACAGAGTTTCCCCCTAAAAGGAGTGTGCGGCTCACATAATTACGGGGCTTTGCATTCAAAGTTGAAAACCAGATCCGGACTCAAATCTTAGACCTTAAAACATTCTTGTGGTTCAGCTGGAGGGGGAGAAACAAGAGGAAGGCGGGTTGGTATAATAAGCACAAGCAATTCAGAGCCAGCAGGAGAAGGGATGACGACTCGTCCTCCGCAGACATTTCATCATCGCTCGGTACCTCGTAATTTATTTGACGAGAGTCTGCGAGGGCTACTGTCACGACTGACTTATAATGAGCTGACTTATAATCAGCCTCCATCCTGATCCTTTACTACGATGAAGAGGGGGAAACACGCTGCAGCCTCCATCCTGATCCTTTACTACGATGAAGAGGGGGAAACACGCTGCAGCCTCCATCCTGATCCTTTACTACGATGAAGAGGGGGAAACACAAGCCTCCACCCTGATCCTTTACTACGATGAAGAGGGGGAAACACAAGCCTCCATCCTGATCCTTTACTACGATGAAGAGGGGGAAACACAAGCCTCCATCCTGATCCTTTACTACGATGAAGAGGGGGAAACATGCTGCAGCCTCCATCCTGATCCTTTACTACGATGAAGAGGGGGAAACACAAGCCTCCACCCTGATCCTTTACTACGATGAAGAGGGGGAAACACAAGCCTCCACCCTGATCCTTTACTACGATGAAGAGGGGGAAACACAAGCCTCCACCCTGATCCTTTACTACGATGAAGAGGGGGAAACACAAGTCTCCATCCTGATCCTTTACTACGATGAAGAGGGGGAAACATGCTGCAGCCTCCATCCTGATCCTTTACTACGATGAAGAGGGGGAAACACAAGCCTCCACCCTGATCCTTTACTACGATGAAGAGGGGGAAACATGCTGCAGCCTCCATCCTGATCCTTTACTACGATGAAGAGGGGGAAACACAAGCCTCCATCCTGATCCTTTACTACGATGAAGAGGGGGAAACATGCTGCAGCCTCCATCCTGATCCTTTACTACGATGAAGAGGGGGAAACACAAGCCTCCATCCTGATCCTTTACTACGATGAAGAGGGGGAAACACAAGCCTCCATCCTGATCCTTTACTACGATGAAGAGGGGGAAACACGCTGCAGCCTCCATCCTGATCCTTTACTACGATGAAGAGGGGGAAACACAAGCCTCCACCCTGATCCTTTACTACGATGAAGAGGGGGAAACACAAGCCTCCATCCTGATCCTTTACTACGATGAAGAGGGGGAAACACAAGTCTCCATCCTGATCCTTTACTACGATGAAGAGGGGGAAACACAAGCCTCCACCCTGATCCTTTACTATGAGGAAGAGGGGGAAACACAAGCCTCCACCCTGATCCTTTACTACGATGAAGAGGGGGAAACACAAGCCTCCATCCTGATCCTTTACTATGATGAAGAGGGGGAAACACAAGCCTCCACCCTGATCCTTTACTACGATGAAGAGGGGGAAACACAAGCCTCCATCCTGATCCTTTACTATGATGAAGAGGGGGAAACACAAGCCTCCATCCTGATCCTTTACTACGATGAAGAGGGGGAAACACAAGCCTCCACCCTGATCCTTTACTACGATGAAGAGGGGGAAACACGCTGCAGCCTCCATCCTGATCCTATACGATGAAGAGGGGGAAACACGCTGCAGCCTCCATCCTGATCCTTTACTACGATGAAGAGGGGGAAACACGCTGCAGCCTCCATCCTGATCCTTTACTATGATGAAGAGGGGGAAACACGCTGCAGCCTCCATCCTGATCATTTACTACGATGAAGAGGGGGAAACACAAGCCTCCACCCTGATCCTTTACTATGATGAAGAGGGGGAAACACAAGCCTCCACCCTGATCCTTTACTACGATGAAGAGGGGGAAACACGCTGCAGCCTCCATCCTGATCCTTTACTACGATGAAGAGGGGGAAACACGCTGCAGCCTCCATCCTGATCCTTTACTATGATGAAGAGGGGGAAACACGCTGCAGCCTCCATCCTGATCCTTTACTACGATGAAGAGGGGGAAACACAAGCCTCCACCCTGATCCTTTACTACGATGAAGAGGGGGAAACACAAGCCTCCACCCTGATCCTTTACTACGATGAAGAGGGGGAAACACAAGCCTCCATCCTGATCCTTTACTACGATGAAGAGGGGGAAACACAAGTCTCCATCCTGATCCTTTACTACGATGAAGAGGGGGAAACACAAGCCTCCACCCTGATCCTTTACTATGAGGAAGAGGGGGAAACACAAGCCTCCACCTGATCCTTTACTACGATGAAGAGGGGGAAACACAAGCCTCCATCCTGATCCTTTACTATGATGAAGAGGGGGAAACACGCTGCAGCCTCCATCCTGATCCTTTACTACGATGAAGAGGGGGAAACACAAGCCTCCATCCTGATCCTTTACTATGATGAAGAGGGGGAAACACAAGCCTCCATCCTGATCCTTTACTACGATGAAGAGGGGGAAACACAAGCCTCCACCCTGATCCTTTACTACGATGAAGAGGGGGAAACACGCTGCAGCCTCCATCCTGATCCTTTACTACGATGAAGAGGGGGAAACACGCTGCAGCCTCCATCCTGATCCTTTACTATGATGAAGAGGGGGAAACACGCTGCAGCCTCCATCCTGATCCTTTACTATGATGAAGAGGGGGAAACACGCTGCAGCCTCCATCCTGATCCTTTACTATGATGAAGAGGGGGAAACACAAGCCTCCATCCTGATCCTTTACTATGATGAAGAGGGGGAAACACGCTGCAGCCTCCATCCTGATCCGATGAAGAGGGGGAAACACGCTGCAGCCTCCATCCTGATCCTTCCCTGCTAGAGCTTTACTCTGCAGACCTCAGCAGTGAGGAGGAGGAGGACTCTCTGCTTCACTCTGGGTCACTTTCCAGAGTCATGTTCACACACATGGGAGCGACAGGAGATACACTCGTGAGATGGAGAAAGTAGTCAGAGAAGTTATCTAATCACGAATATGTTTATTATTCCCACAACCCAGCGGCGTTCTCCATTACTACTCGTACTACAGGTGAACAACCTGATGACCTCATTATGACGCCACAGCTACAGGTGATTATGTGTGTTGTCGTGTAAACACTTCGTGTTCACATAAGACTGCAACTTTTAACACACTCGGTTAAAGACGCAATAGCAAAACTACAAAAGATGTCAATTGTGAGAAACAAAATAATAAACACTAATATCACAGGCTAAAAGCAGATTTAAATAAATGGGTTTTAAGGTCTGTCAAACAGTTGTAGTGTATTTAGAAGTAAAATAGTTTAAGCAAGTTCCTCAGAATTGAACACAAGACTGCACGATTACTTTTTACTTCTGTTTTGCCTCTTTGTGTCTTTTAGCTTCAGGAGGTAAACGCTCTGGTTTAAAGGAAACAGAGGAAACGTCTCTGTGTGGATTGAAGCAGCACTAGATGGAGCTGAGACACCACATCGAAAACCTTCATCATCACCATCATCACCATCATCATCATCATCATCACCATCATCATCATCACCATCATCATCATCATCACCACCACCATCATCATCATCATCATCACCATCATCATCATCATCATCATCAATTTTTAGACATTTGAACTTTAATGGAGTATTTTAATACTTTTTACAACTAATTGGAAAAAACACATAACACAGTATTTTATGACTTTTCTTTGACATCTTGTATGTTTCTTTGTATGTTTTTCTTTGACGTACTATTCTGGGAAATATATATATATGTATATAATATATATATGTATTTATAAATATATATATATATATTAATTTTGTTATACAGTACAATATATATATATATAATATATGTATATATATATTATATACAGTATATATCAAAAAATAATATTTAGATCTATATATTTATATATATATATAAATATATATATATATATATATATATAAATATTATCCGGCATCCGTTCCCCTCACAGTGAATATATATATATATATATATATATATATATATATATATATATATATATATATTCACTGTGAGGGGAACGGATGCCACTGGTTCCAGTTAAATGTCAAACCACACTCTAATACACATTCTCCTTCCCTCACTCACTCACTCACTCACACACACACACACACACACACACACACACACACACACACACACACACACACACACACACACACACACACACACACACACACACACACACACACACCGCCAGGACCACCTGACAGGACATGTCAACACTCACAACTACACGCACACCACTCGTTTGTGCCCCCCCCCCCACACACACGCACACCTACACACCCAGACCTCATTCCACAACGACACAGGAAGTCAGAGGGTGACCCATTTCTATCTGCACCTTTATTTTTTTCTTTTGTTTGGTCTGCACAGATGTCACAACAGACGAGGAGAGGCATTTACAGCTGACCCCAATGACATCGTCACGGATCTACAAATAAATATTATACTAACACCAATCGATTAATTTAACGTTATGAAGGGGATGATACGTTTGTGAAATAACCGTTTGCTCTGATTAATGAGGTGATAACTTGATCTTTTAAACATCACCAAATGATGTCTCAAGTTTCACAAAGCAAATGAGATGGACCACCAAAAACCTCGGTGGCAAAGCAGTATTAACTAAAATCAATTAATTAAATGTTTAAATGTCAGCCAGCTTCACTCCCTTAAGCGCCGGCTCGGGTCATTACATTACATTACATTACATTACATTATATTACATGTCATTTAGCAGACGCTTTTATCTAAAGTCACTTACATTAAGTGCACTACAACTCTTTGCATGACTTCAAAGCCATGCTCATAGGTTCTCTACGAAAGGTAATTCATCAATATTTATAAACGTTTAAATCTAAATCACAGATCTGCCTGCAGGAATGAAGATTTTATGAATTTTTTATAATACGATGATACTAGTAGTTTTAAAGCGCTCTCACAACATGTCTTTGTAAGATTTAAATTAAAGTAATAACAAAAAGCGGTATTTTTATATATTTTTTAAAACACAGTTAATAATAACAGACACAAGCATTTACTTTAAAGTATAGTAAACGTTCAGGCTTTGGAAGAAATGAAGCATCCTGTACACATTCAACAGTGAGGTATCGTACACCAGTATACAGTATACATGCGGATCGGCTACACAGGGACCAGCGCTGCCAGTCCGTACGTCTAGAACCAGTTTATTTTTAATACATTCCTGATGTTTCATATGGATTTAAAAAAAAAGGGATTCTTATGAATACATTCCTGATGTTTCATATAGATTTAAAAAAAAGGGATTCTTATGAATACATTCCTGATGTTTCATATAGATTTTTAAAAAAGGGATTCTTATTAATACATTCCTGATGTTTCATATGGATTTATTTAAAAAGGGATTATTATTAATACATTCCTAATGTTTCATATGGATTTATTTAAAAAGGGATTATTTTTAACACATTCCTGATGTTTCATATGGATTTATTGCTGAATGTGGCCTGCAGCTCTTTGAGGGTCAGGTAGCCGGTCCTGCAGGGCTCCACGCGCATGGAGGAAGACCTGCACATGGCGCCGGCCAGAGGCCAGGCCGCAGGGCTGCCACCTGCCGCCGCCACCTCCACCTGCTGGCGATCAGAGGATATCAAAGTGGGAGTGCTCAGAGGGGTTGGAGCAGAGGAGGTGGGGCACATCTGGGCAGAGCGATGGAGAGTGAGGATGAGAAGAGGAGGGTCCGGGTCACCGTCTGAAGCCTCGTCCTCTACTACGATGGCAACACATTTGTCCTCGTCGTCCTTTCCGATGCCAAAGCCGGAGTCCGGGCTCTGCGGCTCCCTCTTCAAGCTCTCGTAGGTCGAGAAGGGGTGGAGGGAAGGGTGGAGGGAGGGGTGGAGGAAGGGGTGGAGGGAGAGGCTGTCGTGCAGATTGTGGAAATCCTCCTGATAGGTGAAGTAAGCGGGGTTGGGGTCAGTCCGTGTCGAGCTGCCGGAGGAGCTGGACATGAAGTAGCCCATGTTGGAGAAGCAGGATGAAGAGGAGGAGGAGGAAGATGTGGAGGAGGAGGAGGATGATGGGGAGGAGGAATTGTCGACGACCCCGCTGGTGTCTAAGCCCGCCGAAGGGTGGGACCCGAGGTGAAGCAGGGCGCTGGTGGAGCCGGAGGAGCCGGAGGAGGGGAAGGTGGAGGAGGTGGAGGGGTCCTCGCCGCCGGTGGAACAGACGTCCAGCGGGGAGAAGCTGTCGCGTGGCGGAGCCGCGAAGAACGGCTCGGAGGCCGACGGAGGATTCAGCCATTTCTACGTGAAAGAGAGGGTGAGTGAGCGGCAGTGGCGGTTCGTCCATAGGGGGCGCTAGGGCGCCGCCCCTCTTAAAATGTGTAGATGAAAAAAAAAGAAAAAAAAACATCCTGTCAAAAAACATTATATGCCAAATCATTTAAATAGTAAATATACCGTGTTGACGCGCTAAATGTGTGTGGGAGACCGTCAGCCTGTCAACAACCACTTAAGTTAATGTGAAAAAATATAATATATCGCCATTATCACGGAGAGAAGCCCCTCCTCTTTTTGGAGGCGATCTAACGTGTGTACGGCATCGAGAAAATATTTCAGTCGTTTTGGCAAGGACCGGCTTCTCATTGGCGGATGAAACGTGAATCTTGGGTCGCAAAAATGTGCGCTCGTTGGCCAATGACATCGTTTTATTATTTCACGTGATTGGACTATTCGGCAGATCAGAGATGTTCCCTCAGCCAGAGAGCTCCACGGAGCTACGGGAGCAGGTTGCTAACGGAGCTGTCAGCTGGAGGCTCAGTGAGTAATGCGCTGTTTAATTTCCCCTGTCTGTTGTTCCAAAGGGACTGAAACTCTCTGGACTACAATGGGGGGAGGGATCTAAAGAGCTGCAGACAAGTGTAAAGCACGAATCTTGCCGCAGTTATCTAGCTAAGAGCATGAAGCTAACTCGCTAACAGCCTGAAGCTAACCCTGTTTACAGTCAGCAGAAGGAGACCGAACTGGCATCGAAACACAACGAAGAAGTTCTGAAAAACAGACACATTCCCTCCAGAATAATGAAACAGGCTGGTTACAGACATGATTGACTTTAACCAGAGAGTTATTGAGAAGTTTGACCACTTTAAAGAGAGGAGGCTACTTGTCTTGACAGTAGTGGGTCTGCTCTGTCACCCAATGTAACATGTGATCTCTTTCTGACTCTATTCTGCTCTGAACCTCTTTCATGTGAGGGTGAAACTCTTTTATTTTGCAAACCTCTGAAACCCAACCCAATGTTCCTTAAAGCTGCTCTGAACCTCTCATGCCCAAAGTCACAGTGTGTTGATAGTTGTTATTGGACAGTGTTGAGCACGCTGTGTTCTTGAAATAAAGCTTTGTTTTTTACAATATTCTACTCAAAACCTCTTTTCTTCTCATTGTTGAGTGATATTTAAACTGCGCCCCCCCCCCCCAAAAAAATCACCAGCCGCCACTGGTGAGCGGCTCTAACCGGGACACCCTGCGGCGGCCCGGTGACACACTTTGACTTCACCGGAAACCAGAACCGCCAACTGACGAGAGACAAAGACGCCACTCAACGGCTAACAGGGTCTGCCGAACCCCGGAGAGGACGGAGTAGAGAGGATCCTGAAGACTTGGGGGACCATGAGGACCACGAGGGGACCATGAGGACCACGAGCGGACCACGAGGACCATGAGGAGACCATGAGGACCATGAGGACCATGAGCGGACCATGAGGACCACGAGGGGACCATGAGCGGACCACGAGCGGACCATGAGGACCATGAGCGGATCATGAGGACCATGAGGGGACCATGAGGACCATGAGCGGACCATGAGGACCATGAGGGGACCATGAGGACCATGAGCGGACCATGAGGACCATGAGGGGACCATGAGGACCATGAGGACCATGAGCGGACCATGAGGGGACCATGAGGACCATGAGCGGACCATGAGGACCATGAGCGGACCATGAGGACCATGCAAGGACCATGAGACCATGAGGACCATGAGGACCATGAGGGACCATGAGGACCATGAGGGACCATGAGCGACCATGAGCGGACCATGAGCGGACCATGAACCTGCAAGGACCATGAGCGGACCGCAAGGACCATGAAGGACCATGAGGGGACCATGAGGACCATGAGGACCATGAGCGGACCATGAGGACCATGAGCGGACCATGAGGACCATGAGGACCATGAGGACCATGAGCGGACCATGAGGACCATGAGCGGACCATGAGGACCATGAGCGGATCATGAGGACCATGAGGACCATGAGCGGACCATGAGGACCATGAGGGGACCATGAGGACCATGAGCGGCCATGAGGACCATGAGCGGACCATGAGCGGATCATGAGGACCATGAGGACCATGAGCGGACCATGAGGACCATGAGGGGACCATGAGGACCATGAGCGGACCATGAGGACCATGAGCGGACCATGAGGACCATGAGGGGACCATGAGCGGACCATGAGGACCATGAGCGGACCATGAGGACCATGAGGGGACCAGGGCGTATACGTGGTGGACTCTCACAGTACAGATATAAAACAACGTTGTTCAAATGGAAGCAGCTAAGACAGATGTCATAACTTTTAACCCAAAGTACGGGTCCGGCTAATTGAGATAACCCTGACATCACGATGACATCACTATGACATCACGATGACATCATCATCATATGATACTGTTTTCACAGGCCGATTAGTATCAAGACTCATATACATGTATTAAAAAATCTAAGTAAAAGGTTAATCCGCCATATGAGTGTTACAGTTGTGTTAGCTGTGTGTGTGTGTGTGTAAATATCTCTGTGTGGTAACGAGATGGTGGTTAAAACAACGTTTTATTTTCACCTTTAGATTTCCTCCGTGTTCAGAGTGGAGAGAGTGGAAGTATGTCGACGGGTTTGGTACTGGCTTCCCTTTGAGGAGCCTGAAATGGCAAAAAGAAAACCATTAGACACACACACACACACACACATACACACACACACACAAGCACACACCTCTTGATCGCACAGCTCCTGTAGAGGACGAGCATCACTATGACAACGCCCAGGCTGAACATCACTCCCCTCATGACCAGTGACGTCTGACCCAGAGGCGACTCTGAAGAAGACATCATCATCATCATCATCATCATCATCCCAACCCAGACACAAAGAGTTCATTCTGTCTGTTGACTCACAGGGAAGCGAGCAGAACTTTTGTTTATTTTCACAGTAAAAGTTGACCAATAAAAAAGGCACCACACCGGACGCCTAACAGATCATCTCCCAGCAGGTCAGGGGTCAGTCTGGGACCCCACAGGGTAGATGTCTAGTTCCTCTTGAGATGAGAGCTGTGAGCATGTTTTATTGTTTTAGTCGTTTAAAGAGCACATAAATCCAAATGGCGTCACCTTGACCCCGTGAAGGTGTCACCAAGAAGGACGCCGTCGGACTCCAGTCGCTCCAGTGGCTCCCTGGAACGACGGGTCTGACCCGGACCCGGACCCGGCGGACCCCCGTCAGCCGCCCAGCAGGGAAGCTGAGCTTCGGCTCCAGTGTGATCAGAGAGCTGCTCCGCTGGTCACATGACAACGTTCAGACAAAAACACTGAATGGATTCAAACATAATAATAATAATAATAAATTTAATTTATAACGCACTTTACATCCAACGAAGGATCTCAAAGTGCTACATTGCACAAAAAGGGGAAAAACTAAAAACAAACAAAGGAGAAGAATTAAAATAAATAAAATAAAACCAAACATAAATGACTTTAGAGTTTAAAAAGTAGTCAATCAAACGCTTTTCTAAAAAGATAGGTTTTCAGGCCTTTTTTAAAAGAATCCACAGTCTGCGGTGCCCTTAAATGGTCGGGGAGAGCATTCCACAGACTGGGAGCAGCTGTACAGAAGGCGCGGTCGCCCATGGTTCGGAGCCTTGTCCTCCGAGGCTGGAGGAGGTTGGCCAGTCCAGAGCGGAGATGGCGTGGGGAGGATTGGGGGGTGATGAGTTCTTTAAGGTAGAGGGGGGCAGTGCCATGGAGGCACTGGTGGGTCAGCAGGGAGACTTTGAATTTAATCCTGTACTGGACCGGTAGCCAGTGGAGGGATTTGAGGGCGGGTGTGATGTGGTCGTACTTCCGCACCCTCATCAGGATCCTAGCAGCACAGTTCTGGATGTACTGCAGCTGCTGGATGTTCTTGCTAGGGATCCCGATGAGGAGTGCGTTGCAGTAATCCAGCCTGGAGGAGACAAAGGCATGGACAAGTTTTTCGGCATCAGAGAGAGTGAGTGTGGGGCGGAGTTTTGCAATGTTCCTGAGGTGGAAAAAGGAGGTCTTGCAAAGATGTTTGATGTGGGCCTCATAGGTCAGGTGAGGGTCCATTCTGACACCGAGGTTAGTGACTGAGGATGAAAGGTGGATGTCGTGGCCGGAGAAGTTGATGCTGGTGATAGTGGATGACCGGGTCTGGTGTGGGGTGCCAATGAGAATGGCTTCCGTTTTTGAACTGTTAAGTTGCAGAAAGTTAGCCGTCATCCATGCCTTTATCTCCTCCAGGCAGGTGGAGAGTGTGGATAGGGCTGCAGAGGGGGTTGGGTTGGTTTTGATGTAGAGTTGGGTGTCATCAGCGTAACAGTGGAAAAATATTCCATGCCGGCTGATGACACGACCAAGTTGGAGCATGTACAGAGTGAAGAGGATGGGGCCAAGGACTGATCCTTGAGGGACACCACAGCTGACAGGGTGCATTTCTGACTTAGCACCTCCGAGGGACACATACTCCGTTCTGTCCGTGAGATATGATGTGAACCAGGCCAAGGTAGAGTCAGAGAGTCCGATGGAGGAGTGGAGGCGGTGTAGAAGAATGCAGTGGTCCACGGTGTCAAATGCTGCGGTGAGGTCAAGAAGGATAAGTAGTGATGGAGAGCCAGCATCAGCCGTCATCAGCAGGTCATTTGTGACCCTGACCAGAGCAGTTACAGTACTGTGGCCAGAGCGAAAACCAGACTGGAATTTCTCATACAGACTGTTTGATTTGAGATGGTTGTGGAGTTGGGCAGAAACTACCCTTTCCAACACCTTTGATAGGAAAGGGAGGTTGGAGATTGGGCGGTAGTTGGCAAGTACTTGGGGGTCAAGGCTGGGCTTTTTGAGTAGCGGCTTGATGACAGCAGTTTTCAGAGACGTGGGGACATGGCCAGACCGGAGGGAGTGGTTGATGATTTTAGTGATCAGGGGACTTATTGCAGAGGAGTGGTTTTTTATCAGGGCTGAGGGAAATGGGTCCAGGGCACAGGTCGAGGGCTTCATCTTCCTCAAGATGACTTCAACCTCATGCTGTGTGATGTCCGTGAAACAGCAAAGGGGCTGAGTAGTTCCGGACAGAGGGTCAGCGGATGTGACTGGAGATGCAGGGGGGGCAGAGAGGCGGGAGAGAAGAGGGAGCAGGGGAGCAGGGACAGCGGGGTGGCTGGAGAGATGGGGGGGCAGGGAGGTAGGGAGGGCGGGGGGGCTTGGGAGAAGAGGGGGCGGTGAGGCAGGGGCAGGGGCTGGGGGCAGGGGGCTGGAGAGAGGGGAGGGCGGGGGGGCGGGGAGGCTGGAAAGAAGGGAGCGGATGATGCCTACTTTTGTTTTGAAGAAAGAGATGAAGCTGTTGCATCGCTCCTGCGTGTTGTCTGAGTGTAGGGAGGTCCGAGGTTTAAGGAGATGATTAATGGTTGAGAAAAGTTGCTTGGAGTTACCAGGGCTATTGTTAATGATGTGGGAGTAGAACCGGGACCGTGTGTCACTGAGGGATTTGCTGTAGGCCTTCTGATGTTCCCGGTAGGCTAGTTTGTGAACAGCAAGTCCTGAGTCCTTGAAACGCCTTTCAAGGACACGCCCCGTTCTCTTCAGTAGCCGCAGCTCACTGGTGTACCAGGGAGCTGAACATGTGAAGTTGACAGTTCTGGTCTTGACTGGGGCATGGCAATCCAGGAGAGTGCTAAGTGATGAATTGTAGAGCTCCACGAGTTCAGTGACTGAAGGGAGGTTGGCAGCGGAGAGATGGCGGAGGTCAGTAGTCAGGATGACTGGGTTGATGTTTTTAAGGTTCCTGAAACTGATTTGTCTGTTGGGTTTATTGAGGGGGGACAGGGTAGGTAGCTCCATTGAGATGGCTTTATGGTCGGACACGCCCAGATCGTGCACTGACAGATTGCTGGGGTGGGAGTTGGTGATCAACAAATCAAGAGTGTGGCCTCTGGAGTGTGTTGGGACATTGACATGTTGAGTGAGGTTGAGACTGTCTAGAAGATTGAGGAATTCAGCTACAGAGTAGGAAGAGGGGTTGTTAACATGAATATTAAAATCACCGAGTATGATGATATTCCCTGGGGTTATACAGAGTGTGGTTATGATGTCATGTATCTCGGAGATGAAGGCTGGGTTCGGTTTTGGGGGCCGGTAAATCAGGAGAACTGTAATGGAAAGTGGCGATTTGC
Organism: Pseudoliparis swirei; assembly: GCF_029220125.1. Lineage (NCBI taxonomy): Eukaryota > Metazoa > Chordata > Actinopteri > Perciformes > Liparidae > Pseudoliparis > Pseudoliparis swirei. The sequence continues at coordinate 17,377,015 of NC_079410.1, read as the reverse complement.
ATTTAAATGCAAGGCATTCAAAGGAGGAGTGAGCAGGCAGGGACAGGCATCTTGTTCTGTGTTTTACATCAAAGTGTGTGTGTGTGTGTGTGTGTGTGTGTGTGTGTGCAGAACAATAAACCCACAATAAATGTGAGCATGCGACATGAAGAACAGACGATGGTGGATGAAATACAAAAGCAAAGTTGTTGGCAGACTTTGTGTTAATTGGCTCATGTTTGCTAAACAGTGGCCAACATCCTCACGTCAGTGTGATGACATCACCGCCGCCTCACAGTGCTGCTGCTGTGCGTGTGATTTAAGTGCATGTGTGTACAGTGTGTGTGTGTGACACTCACGTTCCACCACTCGCCCTTCTGTTTGATCTGAACCTGGAAGTGAAGAGACGAGAGGAGGTCGGAGGACGGCTCGCCCCGACTCCACGAGAGCCTCGTCTCATTGGCCGAGCTGCTGACGTTGGGCACACCTGGAGGATGCATTTTGACTGAAAACACACACACACACACACATACACACACACGCGCACACAGATTATATTTATGTAACATTTGAAAAAATCACCACAAAAATCAACAGAAGCGACATTTTCACACACACACACACATGCATACACTCTCGCACGCACGCACGCACACGCGCACATATATACACACATAAACACACACACACACGTGCACACACATACGCACACACACGCATACACTCTCGCACACACGCACACATATACACACACGCACACATACGCACACACACGCATACTCTCGCACACACGCGCACACACATACACACTCTTGCACACACGCACACGCGCACACACATGCATACACTCTCGCACGCACGCACACGCGCACATATATACACACATAAACACACACGTGCACACACACACAGATGCACACACACGCATACACTCTCGCACACATGCGCACACATATACACACACGCACGCACGCACATGCGCACATATATACACACATAAACACACACACACATGCACACACATACGCACACACACGCATACACTCTCGCACACACGCACACATATACACACACGCACACATACGCACACACACGCATACTCTCGCACACACGCGCACACACACACGCGCACACACATACGCACACACACGCATACACTCTCGCACACACGCACACACATACGCACACACATGCATACACTCTCGCACGCACGCACACGCGCACATATATACACACATAAACACACACGCACACACACACGTGCACACACACACAGATGCACACACACGCATACATTTCGCATACATGCGCATACATATACACACACACGCACATGCACGCACACACGCACGCATATACACACATACACACACACGCACATGCATATATACACACACATACGCACACACGCATACACTTCGCACACACGCATACACACACACACACATACGCACACACGCATACTTCGCACACACGCGCACACATACACACACATACACTCTCGCACACACGCACACATATACACACACGCACACACACGCACGCCACACACACACACACACATACGCACACACACGCATACACTCTCGCACACACGCACACGCGCACACATATGCACACACACGCATACACTCTCGCACACACGCGCACACATATACACACACGCACACACACGCACACACACACGCCACACACGTGCACACACACACATACAGTACATGCACACACACGCACACACACTCAGGCCCACACACAGATTATATTTGTGTCACACTCCTTCTGGCCCTGACGCGTTGCAGACCCTCAACACGTTGCCATGACGAAGACTTTACTTTTTTTCATTGACTTTTATTTTTATAAATGAGAAATTCTGTCAAACGTCTTTCAGAACCAGATTTAGTGAACAACAGAAGCGACTAAAGGCCCCCAGCTCACTGTGACGGAACGGTGAGTAGTGTGAGAGCTGCTCCATCAGCGCCCCGCTGCACTCCACCCGGATGCAGGGCAGGTTGGTGTAAGCGTTGAACTCCTGAGGGACACATGACCAACAACATGAAGACGCTCCATGTCCATAACACTCATGGATTTATCCTTAAGTGGAAGTATCTTTCCTACAAATGAAAAATAATCCATTATATGTGTTCATGCTTTATATTTTATATGGATATGGGATTTACCTCTTCTTTTTTTTAATACTTGATATTTTATTTATGTAAGAATGCATAATAATAATAAAACCTAAAAATAAAGTTACAAATTGACCATGCGGGTTATCCATGTGTGCGCATGTGTGTGTATGGCCAAGAAGGGCCATAAGGAACCACAAACAAAAATGTTAAAGCATGAAAATAATTATAAAAAATAAAAACAACCAGGCAACACTTCACCAACCTTGTCAGTCGATCATCAATTCGGTCCAACAAACAGATCACTAGTACAACATATATTCAAAGAGTTCTATTCATAGGGTATCTTTAACTTAGTTTTAAACATATATATGGGTTGCATCTTGCTGAAACAAAGTGCTTTTCTTTTTAAGATACTGAGTCTCTGGCGCCAACAAAGTCCCAAATCCTGGACGGCGTGTCACTTGCCAACTTCCTTATTTTGACATGCATTTTGTCCATTTAGCTGTGTACATGTCCCTTCTCAGTCTCAAAAGGAAAGTCGTTCTTTCCATCTCGTGGATTTCTTTAATTATTTCAGTCCAGTTTTCTGTTGAGGGTGGGTCGGTTTGTAATCGCCTTACCTCATTTCTAAAGACACAGCTGCAGCCTGACGTGGCGTTGTGGTGTCGCTTCAGCTCGCAGCTTTCACTGAGGGAGAACATGGACAGAAAATGACCACAAACTGCTTTAAATGAGACCGACGGACAATCAGCTCCACAGGCCGACGTCACATGAACATGTTGAACATCTTACGTGATGTTTTTTTTCATATTCTTGAAATCCCTGATGTCCCAGGTTATCTTCGTACACAGGATCTGGCAGTCCGCCCCGGGAGCCACGGCGGCAGAGCGCTGCCAAGTGCAGCTGACGTTGTTGATGAAGTCGTTCACGCAGGAGAGGCCTTGAGAGAGAGAGAGAGAGGTGGGACTATTGGACCTAAACCAGTAGTCTCCTTTAACCTCCAGAGAGAAACCAGTAGAATTCCCGTTTGAGGAATTAAAGATGGTCGTGTTTCAGTTGATCTCCTGTGATCCCTAAATGTCTGATACGACTTGAAGAAAAGAGGCGCTTCAAACATAACAAATCAACAAGATAAGACAATATAAATGTTTTTAAAAACATAGTGGATAAATAACTTTCTGCTGGGAGGCCAGTGACGTGGCCGCGCTCGGCTTTACCTCGCCGGTCTTGGTGAGAGTGTTCTGCGAGCACCGAGCACAGAACCGCGAGGGCGTACAGGGACGCCCGGATCTCCACGGCCATGACCGCCACGTCTCTGTGAGGGGAGAAGAGAAAATGAACCAATGTGTGAGACACGTTGACGTGAAGTGGGGGAGTGGAACTTAAAAAGCAAATAGGGTCGTTTACACTTTTAGAATATGTCGTAATTGTTCCCCGTCCTTTCTTTATACAACCTCATTATTATTTGTTGTCTCTACTGTCCTGGTGACATTCATGTCAACAAAGCATATTGAACTGAAACTGGGCGGATGGAGAAGAGCGAGAGAAGTCGACGGTCCTGTTTCTTTTCTACGTAGACGAAACTATGAGTGACTGAAACTGCAAGAGTCAGAACAGTCGTGAGAGAACGACGATCAACGCCGAGCAGAACGCTCATCGAGCAGAACACTCATCCTGAGGAGAACGCTCATCCTGAGGAGAACGCTCATCCTGAGGAGAACGCTCATCCTGAGGAGAACGCTCATCCTGAGGAGGCGGCAACGAGCGGCGAGAAGTGACACTTGACCGAGAACATTGGCACCACAGAGAGTTAGGTAACCACGGAGATTCCAATAATAATCCTAATCATGAAGATATTTCTTGTTCTTCACGTTCTGCCCCCGGATGACGCCGAACTGAGCAGGACTGGAAGGGACTTCATGGGAAGAGCCGATATGTCACGTATATATGAGACTATAACATATTACACAGAGGGGAACAAAGGACAATGACATCATATCATCTGAACGTAATCGAACAGTCAGAGACACTTTGAAAAGATGAAAGCGGTAGAATAAATATAAATAGACTCAAGTTGTGTCAACTGGCACGTTGGGCAATGTGCCAGTTGACACAACTTGAGTCAATTAAATCTGAAGTAAAGACGTCAAAATGAAACCCAAAGTAAGGTCGACATTTTGAACCACCGTGTCGTTTACAAGTGTGAAGTTCCACCCGGTATTGAATCTCATGTTTCAGATGTATGATTCAGGCAGTTAATCTATTCAGTTTTATGTGAATTGTCCATCATTTCAAGTGTTCAACGTAATATTTCGGTAATACCAGTAAGAAGACGGCCATACGTACCCGAGGAGCCTCGCTCAGCAGGGGGTCCCCGAGAGGAACCGCATCGCTGGACGGACGAGTTTAGAAGACTTCCTTTTTCTTCCGCCCCTCTTTGTCTTTCTACTCGCACATCACAATGTCGTTCTCTTGCGCAAACGCTCTCTCTCTCTCTTTGTCATCCCTCTCTCTCTCCTCACTCTCGCCCCTCTGTCTTCTTTAAAATGCCCAGTGACATTTTCTAACCACATAGCCTGTGAGGCTCACAGGAAGCCTCGTGAAGCTCCGAGAGGATGGGGGGGGGGCGCCTCCCCCTGCTCACCAGCAACAGCTACCTGGACGCCGTTAAGATAATAATTGCACCTGAAAAAACAAGAGACGCAAAGCACACCGCATCCTGTCTCAGTCAGGACGTACGACGGGGAGCCGGCACGTCGCCGTATGAAGTGGTTTATGAACTTGATGTCACTGAAACTAAAAATGGAAGATTCAGAGGATTAAAGTGAGTAAAGCTACCAGGATTAGAAACAGGGGGTTATTTAAAACACACACACACACACACTCAAGAGTTGTAGGCCTACAGCGTCAAAACCACCGCCGCTACAGCCGCAACCGCTGCAGACGCATGAATCTACTCCTCGTGAGCTTCTGAAGCGGGAAAGAGGCGCTTCACCCCAAAGGTCACCGGACGCTTCACTGCTGCAGCAGCCGGCCTCACCAGCTGTCCTCTGATCTCTGATTGCTCAACATGTGATTGAACTTAAGTGTCAGACACCTGGCCATGAGCGAGGGACTCGTATTTATGGGTCTGGAGACTATATTAGAATAAAGAAGGGTTATAAAATCAAGAGATGGTGAAGATTTAAATATAATGAATAGATTATTTATCCCTTTTCTGGCTAGAGTTGCTGTTAAAAAAGAAAGTCAAAAAGGTTACACCATTTGTTTGCAAGGCTGGGGGTGATCATTCATAATCATAAATAATACGGGGGTGTTATGTTCGCTCTCAGTGCACACAGACATCCGGTCGGTTTTCTACTGTGGATACAATTTAGTTTCTAAAACCCGAATTAACGTTTTTTCATTCGTGCAAATTCATTTAAAATCCGACTGAACATGAACAACAAAGTCGTGTTGCAGATGGAGGTGAAGAAAGAGGGACGGTGGAACATTTGTGAGAGCGCAGCAGGCGGATGAGGCTCAGAGATCAGCGCTGATCTTAAAGTTCAATGAAGGGCCGTTGTGCAACAGGCGGAGGAACCGCAACAACAACTGATGCAACACCTGAGTGGGCTTCAGGCTGCAGGGGGCCGGGGGCCGACAGCAGAGACGCAGTGCGGGGGCGGGGGGGGGGGAGGCGCGTATTTCTCGTCCGGAAAAGGTCAGAAGGTCAAAGTCCACGAAGCCGCTGAGGTGGCCATCGTGGCGTTTGATGCTCGGAAAGGAAACGCAACGACATCTTCATCAATAGACCGCGAAGACAGAGCGGGGAGTGTGTGTGTGTGTGTGTGTGTGTTGGGGGGGGGGGGAGATGACTAATAAAATGACTAATTCTGCTTCTTGTATTAAACCCGGTTTGAGTCACAGTGGAGAAGTCAAACACTCGTATGTTCGATTCCTGCCGGGTGGGGGCCGGCTGACGGAGCTCGATATCCTGTGAGGCTGCTATGAGCTACATGCTAACATGCTAACCATAATTATATGAGAACTATTGAACACACACCGTCAATGACTTAATGGCTACAAATATATTACTTATGTATTACTTATAGTAGCCTATTACTTATTGTATTACTTATAGTATTACTTATGTATTAGCCTACGTATAGTATTACTTATTGTATTACTTATAGTATTACTTATGTATTAGCCTACGTATAGTATTACTTATAGTATTACTTATGTATTAGCCTACTTATAGTATTACTTATTGTATTATTCATGGTATTTTTGTAGTTTGGCTTTCTTGAAGAAATGTTACTTTCTTGATTCTTGTTGTTCTGAGTTTGTACTCGGGATTTAATTAACTTGTTGTAAGTCACTTTGGATAAAAGTGTCTGCTAAATGAAATGTGATGTAAAGTAATGTAATATAAAGTAACGTGATGTAATGACATGTCATGTAATGTAATATAATAAAAAATGTAATTTCATGCAATGTGATATAATATAAAGTAAAGTAATGAGTTACTAACAGTAAGCAGGAGTGTAGAAACTGGAACAGACAAACTAAGAACACATTTCTCAACAGTGCAGTTAGCTCCGCCCCCATGACCTCTTAAAAGATGACGTGTGAACCGCTTCGACTTCACCCTCAACATCAGCTTCATGCGAGTCCAGGATGAGTTTCTCCACCTGACCCCCGTCACCAGCTCACTGGGCGCCGAGTCCCTCCAGGTCGACCCTTCCCCTCGACCTCCTCCTCCGCGTAGTGAAGATTGGATCCAGATCTCATCTCTCTGGTGACAAGAGGCAAGTTTCAGTGGTTTCAGATGAAACCGCCTCCATCCTGCTGTGTTCACACACAGAGACCCGGGAGCCTCCAGCTTCACGTTCGTCTCTAGACCAGAGAGCTTCTGTGTGTCAGCCGAGTGCGACCAGTGCAAAGCATTCTGGGTTGAAAAAAAGATTAAATACGCAGTATTTCGCATATAATAGATCATATATATAATTCAGTTTTTGAACTTACACTTATATTTTATTGAATATTTATTAAATAACTATTTTCAAAGGTTTTTAAATGGATGCTCATTTTAAATAGATTTAAATCTCAGGTACACCCTAGAGGGCCTTAACGAACCCACTAGAGGGTCTTCACATACCCCCAAACCCCCTAGAGGGTCTTCACATACCCCCAAACCCACTAGAGGGCCTTCACATACCCCCAAACCCCCTAGAGGGTCTTCACATACCCCCAAACCCACTAGAGGGCCTTCACATACCCCCAAACCCCCTAGAGGGCCTTCACATACCCCCAAACCCGCTAGAGGGCCTTCACATACCCCCAAACCCGCTAGAGGGCCTTCACATACCCCCAAACCCCCTAGAGGGTCTTCACATACCCCCAAACCCACTAGAGGGCCTTCACATACCCCAAACCACCTAGAGGGTCTTCACATACCCCCAAACCCACTAGAGGGTCTTCACATACCCCCAAACCCACTAGAGGGCCTTCACATACCCCCAAACCCACTAGAGGGTCTTCACATACCCCCAAACCCGCTAGAGGGTCTTCACATACCCCCAAACCCACTAGAGGGCCTTCACATACCCCAAACCCACTAGAGGGTCTTCACATACCCCCAAACCCCCTAGAGGGTCTTCACATACCCCCAAACCCACTAGAGGGCCTTCACATACCCCCAAACCCGCTAGAGGGCCTTCACATACCCCCAAACCCCCTAGAGGGTCTTCACATACCCCAAACCCACTAGAGGGTCTTCACATACCCCAAACCCGCTAGAGGGCCTTCACATACCCCCAAACCCCCCCTAGAGGCCTTCACATACCCCAAACCCGCTAGAGGGCCTTCACATACCCCAAACCCCTAGAGGGCCTTCACATACCCCAAACCCCTAGAGGGCCTTCACATACCCCCAAACCCGCTAGAGGGTCTTCACATACCCCCAAACCCGCTAGAGGGTCTTCACATACCCCCAAACCCCCTAGAGGGCCTTCACATACCCCCAAACCCACTAGAGGGCCTTCACATACCCCAAACCCCTAGAGGGCCTTCACATACCCCCAAACCCACTAGAGGGCCTTCACATACCCCCAAACCCCCTAGAGGGCCTTCACATACCCCCAAACCCACTAGAGGGCCTTCACATACCCCAAACCCACTAGAGGGCCTTCACATACCCCCAAACCCACTAGAGGGCCTTCACATACCCCCAAACCCACTAGAGGGCCTTCACATACCCCCAAACCCACTAGAGGGCCTTCACATACCCCCAAACCCACTAGAGGGTCTTCACATACCCCCAAACCCACTAGAGGGCCTTCACATACCCCCAAACCCACTAGAGGGCCTTCACATACCCCCACACCCACTAGAGGGCCTTCACATACCCCCAAACCCCCTAGAGGGCCTTCACATACCCCCACACCCACTAGAGGGCCTTCACATACCCCAAACCCCACTAGAGGGTCTTCACATACCCCCAAACCCACTAGAGGGTCTTCACATACCCCCAAACCCACTAGAGGGTCTTCACATACCCCCAAACCCACTAGAGGGCCTTCACATACCCCCAAACCCACTAGAGGGCCTTCACATACCCCCAAACCCCCTAGAGGGTCTTCACATACCCCCAAACCCCCTAGAGGGTCTTCACATACCCCCAAACCCGCTAGAGGGCCTTCACATACCCCCAAACCCGCTAGAGGGCCTTCACATACCCCCAAACCCCCTAGAGGGTCTTCACATACCCCCAAACCCGCTAGAGGGCCTTCACATACCCCCACACCCACTAGAGGGTCTTCACATACCCCCAAACCCCCTAGAGGGTCTTCACATACCCCCAAACCCACTAGAGGGCCTTCACATACCCCCAAACCCCCTAGAGGGTCTTCACATACCCCCAAACCCACTAGAGGGTCTTCACATACCCCCAAACCCCCTAGAGGGTCTTCACATACCCCAAACCCCTAGAGGGTCTTCACATCCCACCAACCCCACTAGAGGGCCTTCACATACCCCCAAACCCCCTAGAGGGTCTTCACATACCCCTAAACCCCCTAGAGGGTCTTCACATACCCCCAAAACCCCTAGAGGGCCTTCACATACCCCCAAACCCCCTAGAGGGCCTTCACATACCCCCAAACCCCCTAGAGGGCCTTCACATACCCCTAAACCCCCTAGAGGGTCTTCACATACCCCCAAACCCCCTAGAGGGCCTTCACATACCCCTAAACCCCCTAGAGGGTCTTCACATACCCCCAAACCCCCTAGAGGGTCTTCACATACCCCCAAACCCACTAGAGGGCCTTCACATACCCCCAAACCCCCTAGAGGGTCTTCACATACCCCTAAACCCCCTAGAGGGTCTTCACATACCCCCAAACCCCCTAGAGGGCCTTCACATACCCCCAAACCCACTAGAGGGTCTTCACATACCCCCAAACCCCCTAGAGGGCCTTCACATCTCCACAAACCCACTAGAGGGCCTTCACAAACTCCCAGGGGTACACATACCCCCATTTGAGAACCACTGCTCTAGAAAAACACTTGTCAATATGTCACCTTGAGGTATAGGAGAAGAAAATATGAAGTATAAAACTGGGGAAGTTTGATTTTCCTGAAACCACTTACAGTTCATTCAGGTCACACATTTTAGATGCTGAGGATGTCTCGAGTTTGACCAGCCAGTGTGACTCAGTTGGATCAGGTAGATAGCCGGATAATATCCAACATTAAGCCACCATGAGGTAGTGGTCACATCAGACAGTCAACTATATTTTAAAGTTGATTTCAATTCGAATGTTGTTTTTTTGGCAAATTAATTTAATAATTTGCAAGAGGAATGTGTTTTTTCTAGTTGACCAAAGTACACGTTACCACACCTGAAGACGAGAGCGCAACATGGCGAACATTTAAACAGGTCAGCAGGATGACGCAGATCACGCCTGTTACGCAACGTTCATGTCAGCCCGACGCCGTACGGGAGGATTGAACCAGAACGGGTCATAACGGGTTCCCTGCTTATTGACGGAGGCCTTTCTCCATAACTGAAACACGCATTACGCAGACCTGCACACACATTGGTGTGAACAGTGGCCTGAGCCGCGATGGCCGACCCGGCTGATCCAGGACCAGCATAGAGAGGCAGCGACACCCCCCCCCCCCCCCCCCGAGGGCTTTCTGCTGCCCGTACGACGCGGCGTGTTCAGAGGAAATCAAAACTAGAACACAGTTAACACGCAGCAGCCAAAAAAAACGAAGAAAATAAGTTCTCGTCTGTCTTTGCTGGTCACAACGAGATAAAAAGCTGCAGGCGAGCCAAAACAAAGGTGTTACATTTCTTAAGAATGTTATGCAAGACAGAACTTTTTTTTTTTTGGAAAGAGAAACGCTGATTGTTATTTATAAGTTTTCGAAACCACCTCCAAATAAATAAAAAAGAAACATGTTTGATTTATTTTTATTTGACTTTATTTCACAATTGTATGCCATTTATTGTGTTCTTTGTTATAATACCACACACAAATGTCAACTGGCTAAAACAATATAAAACATAACTTCCACAATTTGTCCTTATTTATATTATGTACATGCACTCATTTATTCAGAGGCAAAAAAATGTCAGGCCTTCGCTCTCAAGTGCACTTCCATCCGCCCCCCTGCTGCACCCCCGAGGATCCTTCAGCTCGCTCACCAGATGGACTTAAAAGATGTCATAGCATTTTGGTTTGTACAGGTTTGGGAGCGTTGAGGGAGAAAATAACCAAAGTGATGGAGAAACAAACAAGACAGCAACCGCGTGTTGGTACTCTCACGGTGCAACGTCTCGTCCCGGAGACGTTCGGGAACCGGGGCGACAAACTGGAGTTCAATGTGGATGAAGTTCAACACCGTGCCTGACAAATAGTGTCACAATAAAGAAGAAAAGAATCTGCAAACTAACGGGATCTTGGCGCCACTGCAATAAAAGTTCATTTTAACTCATCGGCGGAGGAAACGCCCTGACCCATGTGACCCACGTGACCCACGTGACCCATGTAACCTATGTGACCCACGTCGCCGCTCTTCCCTCCTCTGAGGTGGACAGAGCTCCACTTCCTGCCACAGTTTATCTCCCAGCCAACCGAGTTAACGTGTTCTTTTGATGTTTTTCTGGGACCTCGGATGTGAGGAACCAAACCAGGACTCAGGAGCACGACAGGAGGACCGCCCTCCATAGAGCGTCTGACCGCTCGGCCCGTCGCCCTAATCCTGAACTATCTACAATACTTCTGGGTTTGATAATTAAAAAAGAAAAGAAAACTGGAAGTTTAAGAATAAACAAAATCTGCTCCTGTGCCACAGCTGACTGAACTACCGAGAGGCGTGGACATCTTATTTCTACAGCTCTGTCGATCGAGGACTTAACCGGGCCACTGGATGGCCCAGCTCATGAAGACGTGGTTCTCCCATCTTCCCGCTACGCATTTCAAAATGCAGGAAATATTTCTTCCAAGATAAAATTGGGATCTTATTTAATTTGTTTGTTTGTTTAAAAGAAGAAAGGAAGAGAAGAGAAGCGGGCTCTCTCGTCGCCCCTGTAGCAGTACGATGATACTCAAGATTGGACTGTTGTTGGAGTGGTCCGTCAGGCGCTGCCGGCGTCCATCCGTCGAGGCTGCTCAGGCGGGGTCGGCGCTCCGCTCTATGTGGGGGCGAACTTCTTGGCCTGTGCTCTTACCCGCTTCTCATAATCCATCCTGTTCTGACTGAAAGGCAAAGAGACAAAGACGTTTAGGAGCGTCACTCACCGGTTCACCTGGAGGACAACGCGGCAGCGTGTGAAGCACGGAGGGAACAGGAGCGCTGCTCTCCTCCTTTTGTGTTACGGCTTATTTTAGGAGAGGAACGGTGTCCTGACAAGTCGAGAGCTTTGAAGGGAAACTACAATTTAAACCAAAGTTGGAATGATCCAGAAGCTTCAAATTAACTTGAGGATTAATTTGAAGATACACGATTCTACATCTTCAAACCAAACCAAATATATTTGATACGGGATTTTTGAACTGTTCCTTTGCTTCGTGAAAAAAGCTCATCAATGTGTGGTGAAATAAAAACTCATTGGGGCTTCCACTCTCAGCCCGTGGGGGGGTGAGGTCATCGGAGCACTCACCAGTAAATTGTGTAAGCTTCAGCTTGTGCCGGGTCTTGGATGTTGGGCTCATTCAGCAGCTCCTGGATCCCCAACAGGATCTGGAAACAGTCAACAAACCGAAAGTCAGACCCTGAACACGCTCGGGTCCGACTGGCATCGTCACGGTGAACCGGCGGCTCTGGTGTCGTACAATAAGATGATTTGTGCAGATGTATAACACACTGAACTCTCAGTTTGTTTGTTGGATTATATCTGCATTATTTCACCATATCTTTGTGTGCTGCCTCCTTCGGCTTTAAAGTGTGTGAATCAGAGGCCTCTGCTCTACTGGGACATCCATCTGTGCACACAGTTGTTTTAATGTTTAAGTAGTAGTATTGTTTTCATGATTGAAACGCTGCCGTAACACTTTCTCCACAGGTCTGTATGCATTTCAGATGATCCATCAAGGATTATATTTCATTTAGATCAGATAATTCAAGGTCTTTGTAAATTGAAACCCCTGATTGCGTTTTCATTTCCGGTATGAATATAAATGTAAAACAGGATGTTTTTAATGGTATTATTAGATTTAAGTAATATTAAGCATACTTACAGTAACTGTTTCATTTTATTTTGTTTTTAAACCCTTTTTCTAACAGCTCAGTTATTTACTGAAGATTGATAACATATTTATCTCTGTGTGTATAGAACAATTAATTCCCTTTTGAAATGTGAGGAGGAAGACAGGACAGAGAGGAAGACAGTGACGATCAACCACACACAACCAGCAGGTGTGAAGAGAACAGTGCAGGGTACTGTGCATTATGTTGTGTATTATATATAGTTAAATATAGCCTGTAAATGCCCCGGTTCACAATGGAAAACAATTCCGTTCAGTGGCAGCAGTGTAGAATAATCAATACTCAGAAGGTAAACAGCCACAAATTTCATAAATAAATTGTTGACATGTTAAAAGGTGGACCAGCTCCACCACTGATACGAGTATGAGAGCGACACCGTGAGGGTGCAGACCTGTTTGATGGTGATGGCGGGCCTCCAGTCCTTGTCCTCCTCCAGGATGGACAGACAAACGGTGCCGGATGGGTAAACGTTCGGGTGGAATATCGGTGGCTCAAACTTGCCTGAGCGGAAGTCATTTTAAAGAAGGGGAGGAAAAAAGTAATTGTAAAAATCCGTCTTATTCTGAAATCAATATCTCTAAAAAACAAGAGGATGTGTAAAAGTGATTTTCACACATACATGACAATCTGCCACCAGTCAAACAATATCGTTGTTCAACATCAGACCTGAAGCTCCTATATAGGAATATAGATAGATAGATAGATATAGATAGATATATACTTTATTAATCCCCAAGGGGAAATTTGTCGTGACAGTAGCAGCAACACACAAGAGTAAAAACAAAACACAAAATATAAGAAACAGGGATGAAAGATATAGAAGTATACAAGTAAAATAAAAGTAAAATACAAAACAAAATATATATGTAAATATACAACACACATGCATACACAACACACAACACTGACAAATCAAATACACAAAATATTAAATATAGACAGAGTGCAAAAAGCAAAGTGTGAAACTAGACACTATATATGATATTCAGAGCATTATTAAATCAGCAAACAACGTGCTTTGTAAAAAATATGGCGGGGTAATTTTTACCTGAGCAGAGAATAAAGTCGCTCTCTAATTTCTAAAAATAATATTCCACATTCACAAAAATAGATAGAGATGCACCGATCAGGTTTTTGGTGCCGATCACCGATCACTGAAATCAGTATCTGCCGATCCGATAATACCGATCACCGTGTCGATTGAAGCATTCTATTTATTGTGTATCATTATTGCCTAGGACTATGAGGAAATACATATATAAAGCACCTCAAACATGAAAGAAATTACCGATTTCCTTAAACATTTAGGACTTTTACTTTGAAAAATGTCCTAATTGATACATTAAAATTGTTTGATTTCTGTTGTAGGGGATTTCAGATATGTATGGAACACATCTGCATCATTCATTTCCTGGAACTCTTGGGGAAATCTATTTACAGGACTTTTCTTAACATACAAAAGTCTGACTTATTTTTATAAACTCTTCCTTGGTGCAGTAAAAATGTTTTAATGTTAGCATAATTTAAGCTAAATCTCAGAAACGATCTATAAAGATACAAAATCAGTTCATTGTTTACTTTTATATGTTCGTGTTTGATTTGTCATCTTATTTTGAAAAACGGATGTTGTTTCACGAGATTCTTTCCGCTAACTTTGCAAAACCGGATGTTGTCACTTAAATCCTTCCGCTAACTTTATCAAAACCCTCGCGCTCCCGATCGAATGTGTTTACCGTGAGCATCAGGCTCTAGGGGCAGACATGTGAGAGTCGGCTGAGTCGACCCAGAGATTCAACTCGGGGGACGGGGACGCCGCTCGGTGGTGAGGATCCCCTCGTGGACCTCTCACTCTGCGGCCCTCGCCGGGCGCATCGTCTCCGTTGCGGTGCGCGGCGATTGAAACGTCTGATAATTCTCGCAGATGTTACGTCATCTGATCGGCCGTTTTGAGAACGCCGATCAAAACCGATAATGGGAATATCGGCCGATATGGATCGGCACCGATCAGATCGGTGCATCCCTAAAAATAGATACTGTATATTTAAAAATGCTATCATCTGCTGAGTGTTAATTGCTTACACAAGGTGGTGTACCGACTAAACCAGGTAGAAGGACTTTGTGAGCCTTTCCTCTTTTACGTTAAATAGACATCAGTGTAGACGTCTGCCCGTTAACGTGGAATAACACGATGGACCCGGTGCGGAGCGACACTCACATTTCGGTGGCGAGGACGGGTAGTCATCTTTGAACAACATTCTGAGCTTGTAGAGTCCTCCCTCCCACAGGGTCTGATGAAAGAATGAGGAAAACATGCTTTTGTAAATACAAAAATGATATTAAACAAATGCAAAGCACTAAACAACAAGAATAGACACAAGATTGACCTTATACAAAGAAAACGAAATAAAAACGTGCAGATATTTTTTACACTCTTTCGCAAGCATCCTGCAATTTTTTTGCTTAAATCAAAAGTAAAACACTTGCCTTTCAAACAATTGAATTAAGATATATATATATTTATTTATATAGCACCTTTAAAAACTAATTTTTACAAAGAATCAAGGCAAAACAAATAGAAAGGTAAGAAACAAATATTAAATAAAAAACAGACCAAACTAAATTAGGGTCCCAAAGAACTGCATAGGACGACATCACTTAACCCTCCTGTTACCTTTATATTTACTAACATATTTTACCCTCGGGGTCAATTTTACCCCAGCATTTAAAACCTCCAGAAAATTATTAGAATTAATATTGTTTCCCAAGTTTAAGTGTGAGGTACTTTATGTTTGTTTGTTGACTACCTAAATAGCCCTTTAAATATATAAAAAAGTTGATATTTCTTATATGTTTGACCCAGTGAAAAACACCCTGGGGTCAAATTGACCCCAAGGAACACCGACATTAAACATTGAATGGGGTCAAATTCACCCGAAAGGTAACAGGAGGGTTAAAAGCCATTCTATAAAAATGGGTTTTAAGAAGTGATTTTTGTATAAATCAAACTTGATGTCTAATTCAACACCATCTTTTGCTCATGTTATTTGAGTGGCATTTGTTTGAATGTCATTGGCTAGATCTAACGTGCCACGTGATCTGGTTGTAACGCGTGTTGTTTTTATACATCTTCATTTCTACGGTAAATAGAGGGTGTACTGCCGTCATGGGGGAGACACGTGACAGTAGCTGTAGCTAGACGTACTCCTTTCTTGCCCGGGATCGCGCACTCCCAGTTCATCAGGTTCATGGTTCCATCAGGATTCTTTGTGGGCACCGCAACGAAACCCTGCGTGGAGCACAAGACACGCAACACGTCAACGGCCCAGCTGGGTGCTTATTAAACTGTTGTGAACGTGAGGAAACACGGAGCATCAACGTGTTGCTGCTTACAAACGGGTGGTCTTTCCTCCAGGCTTTGCGCTCCTGAGACAGTCTGCTAAGAGCGATGCCAGACATTGCTGCTCATTAACGCCTCCCTGTGGAAAAAACGACCCGAAAATACATTAATTATTCAATTTTAAACGGCCAACGTACTAGTATTGTAGCTACAATAGCCTCTTTTTAGGATAGCGGTTACACGTTGGGCAGTTAACCGTCGAAATGTATTTCCATAGTTTCCGAGAATAGTAGATTTTACTACACGGTACATTTTGTTTTGATCCATTTTACGTTAATTCCGTAGAAGGGGAAACACCTACTACGGCAACAAAAACGACAAGCGGGCTCATTTAAACCGAACTTACCTCTTAATGTTGTTTTATTCGGCTAACGTTGAATACCAGGAACAACTACGTGGGTTTGAGGGCGTTCGTGTAAATGCCTCGCTAACGCTCACTGCTATGGACGGCGGCCGGGAAAAAACACACACCCTTCGACGGTCAAAAGCCAAACTGCTGGGCCAGTTACGGCGTAAAAGACCAAACCGAAAGACTCTTAGACGTTATTAATATTCCCCAAATCAATCGTATCGACATATATTGGTGTTGTGTTTGACAATTTACCACAGATGTGTAAAACAATGTGACTCGCGACGCCGTTTCGACTGCTAGCCTATCGCAAGGACCCCAATTTGTTTATTTCGTCAGGACCTTCAGGCAGTTTTTCGGGACGCCCGAGTGACATACGTCACAGGCGATCCGCCATCTGTGTTGTGGCTTCCGATGCGGGATGGGAAGTTCACGTCTTTGTAGGATCGGATCATTTTGAATCTCCTAAACGAATCGATTCATCTTTCGCTCTCCTGTTTTTTTATTTGTTTATGATTTATTTCACGTCAATCCCTCTTGTATTTATAATAGCTCGTTAGTATGCATTATGCTTGTGCACAATACATGCTATGTAAATGAGCCAATTACAACATTCAGAGCATTAATATGTCAGCAAATAATTATTTATAATGTAATAGGGAAATAATGTCGAACTGAGCCTGAACTTTAATTTGATCCTACATCTGGTTGCTAGTACGTTTTAATGGATGGTGAAGCCCAGAAACATCGTAAACTCAGAAATATAAGAGAATACAGGCAGACGTTGACAGGGTCAACGATGTTTAAGAGGGATTATCTTTATTTTTTTCAATACAATGTTGTTGTTTTTTTCCTGGAAATCTAAATTATTTGACCTTTCAGCTGACTAGTGGGTGAGGGTGAGAAGTACAATCTACACTGATGAAGCTTCCGTCAGACACCGGAAGGGATGTTTGATTAATTTGAAGTAATCATAGACAATGCAATTCCACTCATTGGTTTGTGGACTGCCATATCCCATATTTGCCTTTGCCATCTTGGCTTATTGCAACCAGTGAAAGGGAATTGAGTATATTGTGACGGTGGAGTGACATGACGCCGTATATATGTATCTGTTACAACCGTCCAATCACAAGGTTGCCCTCCAAAAGCATGCTCTTCTTTATGCTCTATTTTACTCTGAATGGAACCATAATTTAGTAAATGAACATCATGATGTATTGAAGTATATTTTAAATTAGCGATTGAGACCATAAACAAACATTTACAATGTTTACTGCAGTAATAAATCAAGTGAGAAGTAGTACATTTCTCATACTTCCATTCAATCACCGACCAGAGGAGCCGCCCCTTGCTGGCCAGTAGATATAATCAAGTTTAGGGCACATCAGCATATAGGCTTCACTTTTAAGGCACATCTGCATAAACTTCACTTTTCAGAAATGCATGTTGCCAGCTGGAAACGATACATACCTCTGCAGACACACTAAGTAAAGTCCACAACTCAAGAAGAATCGTTCAAAAATGTTGATCGTTCTCTTTTGCCCAGTGGTGGTGCTCTTTTTTCTATATTCCAATGGCACATAGCAACAGCTGACATCATACACAATGGTTAAAGTAACTAATTACTTGCTATGTTTAACAGTTCAAATGTGCCAATGCAATATTACCTTTAACAAAAGACAACAATGCATGTTGGAACAAATGCACAGCTTGGACTGCAATCTTCTAAACGACTATAAAAATACAACTCTTGCTCAGACATTTATAATTTTGTTTTCACATTAGTAGACAAGTCAAATACTGTACAGTGTATAGTTGCACATATTATCTTACTACCATGGGGTCAAGAAATAGCTCAAATACATCAACTTTGTTGTTTAGATCGGGCATATTTCCAGACACCTCAAATCAAGCACAGGAACTGGTCTGAACTAGTTTGGATTTCCTCTGCGTCAGCATTAATTTAAAAAAAATGTTTTTATGTGTTGTGTTACATCTTAGAAGCTGCAGCATCTTTTTAGGGCCTCATCGTGTGCTTAATATATATTTTTTATTTTATTTGCTGGGTTCACAACAAGTTATATATTTGACTAACTTTGTAATGATTTAAAAGTGTATGTAGTAAAAAAAAATGAAAAAATAAATATATTTTGACATAAAACTAAATTTTAATTAAACGGAAAAGCATAAACTATACTCCTATAATTCCGTTATTGGTGAGGAAGGCAGTCTTTTTGCCCTTTGGTCTTATGGCCTTCTAACAAAGCTAATATTTACTTTTCTGGTTACTGAATAAACACATTTTTCCTTCACATCATGAGCTTGACATATTTTAAAAAGGGAAGAAAAGATACGACACTGTACCGATGTAAAGCATAACAAAACAACGGCCTCGCCATTTATTTATACATTTGCAAAATAATCCATCAATACATCAAGAAAGTGCCCATTTTCCAATAACCCAAAATCCCTGACCTTGATACCCTCTGGGAGGAAATGTCCTTTTCTCTACCGCCACATGACGAGATATAAGAACGACAACCAAAACCAGCATGTTATATAATATTTAAAAAAACCTTTCTACAATATGCCTTTATGGTTGAGAAAGGTCAGATAATTTGCATTAGTAGAGGAGACTTTAATGCCAAGCTTTAATGGCAAAGCAGCCTTATACAGCATGAACCATCTCCTCCGTATAAGTTGAAAGTATACTATGAAACTAGTTTTATAGTGACCTACCACTGCTTCCCCTCGTAAAGTAACATCACACCCCTGCTTGTCACAATCCACATGGCCTCTGTCCTTCACACCTTCTTTCCCTCTCCCTCTGAGATGATATGCTCCGGCGATGCCCTTTTAAACCATTCAGACCAGGAGCCGTCGTAAACACACACCCCAGGGTGCCCGAGCAGGTGAGCCGCCAGAACAACGTGACACGCCGTGACGCCGGACCCACAGGTAGCCCACAGCGGTTTCTCAAGGTCCACGCCCGCCTCTCGGAACATCTTGGACAGGCCTTCGGTTTCCAGCTCCTTGCCGGAGGCATCCAGGAAAGAAGGGAACGGCATGTTGATCGTACCGGGGAAATGTCCCGGAAGGGTGTCTGTGAGGGCGAGGAAGAGGAGTGAGAATCAGAGAAGATTTGGAGCAAAATGGGAAAAAACTAACACCCCTCATGGTCTATTTATTGGGCTTTCAGCCTCATCTCATGGTCTTCATCAGCAGAAAGTTTGATTAGAGATGGTTCAGTTGTCATCCATGATAGTTAAGACCACGAGTTGTGGCTAAAATCTGGAATACAATTTAAACGTGTCATTTTGGTTTTGTTTGTCGAGCTAACTAAACTACAACAATCTTGGATTAAATTGCACAACCGAAAATAATGTATTTAATTAATTTGGATTGACAGTTAATAAATAACCTTGATATAAATCAGTTATTTTAATTCATCACAAGATCATAATTAATGTCAACATTAATTACGTATAATACGCAAGAAAACGATTATATAAAAAAAATAATAAACAAAATATGGAACAATAAAATGGCTTAATTCATTGATAAAACGTGTGAATATAATATATTATTCTTATGCAACAGACACAATCCACGGAACATGTTGACCTCTGGAGGACAGACCCCCGAGGGTAGCGGGGTCTTTTCTAGAAAGTCTTAAAATTGCATGAAAGACGAAATTCGTGTGGATCCAATGATCCCACTTGTATTAATATGTGATGATGTTAGTCCTTGTAGCATTTCCCAGTGCTTTTTTTATTTTTTACTTGATGTTAATGCAAAACAATGACCTCTTGTGACCTCTAGAATAATAACACAGCCTCATGAAACACATAACCATAAACTACAGTAGGGCAATAAAAGACTTTCGAAACAACTTAAGAGATATAAAAGAGCACTGGAGACCTCTCGTGACCTCTAGAATAATAACACAGCCTCATGAAACATAACCATAAACTACAGTAGGGCAATAAAAGACTTTCGAAACAACTGAAGAGATATAAAAGAGCACTGGAGACCTCTCGTGAGTGACCTCTAGAATAATAACACAGCCTCATGAAACATAACCATAAACTACAGTAGGGCAATAAAAGACTTTCGAAACAACTGAAGAGATATAAAAGAGCACTGGAGACCTCTCGTGAGTGACCTCTAGAATAATAACACAGCCTCATGAAACTTAACAACCACCAGATAGAGTGGGGCAATTAGATAATAAAAGAGCACTGGAATGGCCACCACATCCTCATATCATTATGGCCTGAGCCCTTTTACACATTCACAATGTGTATTCATTATATATTTGTATGACTCTCAAAGTAATCTTCATGTTCACAGCTGATGGAGCTCACCGTCTCTGGGCTCCGGCTCAGTCCCCCTGAACCTCCCAGCAGAACGGGCATCCACCACCTGGACCTGCTGCGTCCTGGTGTTCTCCAACACGTCCTCGTAGCTCTTCACCCACGCCTGGTTCACCGTCGCCTCGAACTCGCTGCTCTCCGGCTCGCAGTGGTCGGGCGTCACCGGGTGGCCGTCCGCCAGCCAGTTCCTCAGGCCGCCGTCCAGCACCGAGACGCGACTGTGGCCGAACAGCCGGAACATCCACCAGACGCGCGGCGCGCCGAATGAGCCGAAGTCGCTGGTGTCGTACACCACGACGTGCGTGTCGTTCCCGATGCCCAGAGCGCCCACGTAGCGCGAGAAGTGGCTGGAGGTCGGCAGCATGTGGTCGAGCGCGGAGCTCTTGTCGCAGCAGTCGTCGATGTCGAAGAACGTCGCGCCCGGCACGTGCGTCCGCGCGAACTCCGCTCTCGGGTCCCGCTTCGTCTTCGGCAGGTACCACGACGCGTCGAGGACGCGAAGTTTGGGCCCGACGAGGTGGTTTCTGACGGCGTTCGCCAGCCACTGGGCCGAGACCAGAGCCCGGGTCTGCGCCGCCATGACGAGGCGCGGATGTGATGCGAGCTGCCCGCTAGAGGGAGACGCTCATAGACAAACACGGAAAGGAAACTTGACCCAGTTTGCACAACCAGGAGTTACATTTCAATAAAAAGACAAAGACATGCTTTAACTTTCCTTTAATAAGAAGTCATTGTTACAATATATTGTAAAAAGTGCATTAACAGAGTATTATTTATAATACTCTGTTAATGCTTTCAGATAAAAGATTTAGTCGGAATTATTATGCAGAATAAGCTTTTTTTGAAAAAAGGTATTCATTAATTGGTCAGTAATGGATTTTTCCACATGTTCTGACCAACAAGAGCTTTGTGACATTCAGTCCAATAAAAGGTCAAATTGAGTTCAGACTTCTCCGGGTTAAAATATTTGTGATTCGGCTTAATGTGTGATAATTACAGTCAGTAACATGAAGTGATGCATTTAAATGGCGGTTAGTAAGCAAGACTTTCTCTCGCTGTTGGTCATCCCCGGCGCTCGCGGTCGGCCTCGGAGACCACGTGCTCCGGCGGGGCCTTGGCGAACCACTCGTACCAGGAGCCGTCGTACACAGAGGCGTCTGGGGCGCCGCACAGATGGGCGGCCAGCACCATGTGGCAGGCGGTCACTCCGGAGCCACAGGTGCCACTGATTGGCTGACTCAGGTCCACGTTGGACTCCTCAAAGAACTTCCTCAGCCTCTCCGGGGAGAGCATCATGCCGTCGTCGTCGAGAAACTCGAGGAAGGGCATGCATTTGGAGCCGGGGATGTGACCCGGTTGGATGCCTGCAGTGGGGCGACGACATACACGGCAAAAAACATGCATGATGTCACTTATATCCAAGCACCAGTCATGATCGCAACATCTGGATCTTATGATAGTTGGGTGGCTGTTTGCTTCCCCCGTCAATACACACACACACACACACACACACACACAACAAGTAAGGACTTTTAATATACATGTATATACAGGACTGTCTCAGAAAATTAGAATATTGTGATAAAGTTCTTTATTTTCTGTAATGCAATTAAAAAAACAAAAATGTCATGCATTCTGGATTCATTACAAATCAACTGAAATATTGCAAGCCTTTTATTCTTTTAATATTGCTGATTATGGCTTACAGCTTAAGAAAACTCTAAAATCCTATCTCATAAAATTTGAATATTTCCTCAGACCAAGTAAAAAAAAAGATTTATAACAGCTGAGTGTTTGTCCAGGCTCAGGAAACCCTTGCAGGTGTTTCGAGTTAATTAGACAATTCAAGTGATTTGTTTTATACCCTACTAGTATACTTTTTCATGATATTCTAATATTTAATTGCATTACAGAAAATGAAGAACTTCATCACAATATTCTAATTTTCTGAGACAGTCCTGTATATATACACACATATGTATATACATACACATATGTATATATATATACATACATTTGTATATATGTATACATATGTATATAATACATATGTATACACACATACATACATATACGTACACGCAGGCACGTGCACAGATAGAGCCCTAGTGGTGCTCAAGCACCAGCCCTTTTTCCCTGGATGAGAAAAGTGCCCTTTTTGCTGGAGCCCACTTTTTTGATTCATCAGTATTTAAGAATAAAAGTTACTCTCTCTGTCATCAACTCCCCCCAAATGTGTTTTAATATCCGGCGGGGCATTTATTT
Source organism: Pseudoliparis swirei (assembly GCF_029220125.1). Lineage (NCBI taxonomy): Eukaryota > Metazoa > Chordata > Actinopteri > Perciformes > Liparidae > Pseudoliparis > Pseudoliparis swirei. The sequence continues at coordinate 17,353,756 of NC_079410.1, read as the reverse complement.
GAGTTATTGTGAGAATTTCGCCCCGACATACTTCGCGACTCTCACGAGCCCCCCCAAATAAACAAACAAAAGACCAGAGGAGGCAATAGTGGCTGGCATGACGACCCATTAGCCAATCAGAACGCTTGTACTGTTGTTGCCATATAATAATTCATCTTTATTCATAAAGAAAATGTAAGCTAGCGGTTTGATGCTGCCCAGAGGAAACGCAGGTCGAGGACAGCTTCATCAGTGCAATGCTGCTTATGCTTCAACTCTGTCAGAATTTTTTTTTGGCAATGGGTGCCCTTTCTTTTGGTTTGAGCACCTGCCCCCCAAAATGTGTGTGCACGTGCCTGCATACACGTCAGTGGCGGCTCGTCCATAGGGGGCGCTAGTGCGCCGCCCCTCTTAAAATTTGGAGATGAAAAAAAAAGAAGAAAAAAAAGAAATCCTGTCAAAAAACATTATATGCCAAATCATTTAAATAGTAAATATACCGTGTTGACGCGCTAAATGTGTGTGGGAGACCGTAAGCCCCTGTCAACAACCACTTAAGTTAATGTGAAAAAATATAATATATCGCCATTATCACGGAGAGAAGCCCCTCCCCTTTTTCGAGGCGCTGGTCTAACGTGTGTGTACGGCATCGATACAACATTTCAGTCGTTTTGGCAATGACCGGCTTCACATTGGCGGATGAAACCGGGAATCTTGGTGCGCACAAATGTGCGCATGCGATTGGATTATTCGGCAGATCAGAGACCCGTATGTTCCCTCAGCCCATAGAGCAGTGTTGCCAGGTCCGCGGTTTTCCTGCGGAATCGGGCCACTTTTGAAGTGTTGCGCGGGTTGAATTTTTTGTCCTTGGTTCGGGTAGACCTATTTTGCATGCAAATTACATGAATATCTTTAAATAAAAATCCATATTTTAAATGAAATAATTTATTCATACCCAAATCCTACCAAACTGACTCCAGATCAGCACGTACACATTTTATTTATGATAATATACTGTATCTAATTACACAAGGCCATTTTAGGACCTAGGTGAAATAACTTGAGGGAAAACTGCTTTTAATGCTGGCAAACTAAACATATGTTGTTACTTTGTAGATATTACAATACATTTGGCAATGATAGCAATGCTGTTGGACTTTAAAAGCAGTGTATATGGTTTGGCACGGGCATATCTTTTTTTTGTTTGCCAACTTGAAAGAGAGGCGGGCTAAATTTCTTTACAAGTAGTGGGGCCAATGTACAATGTGATGCATCTCTTTCTGAATCCAATGTTTCGTTTGTTTCCTTGTTGTGGACAGTGTTGAGCACTGTGTTCTTGAAATAAAGCTTTGTTTCAATATTCTACTCAAAACCTCTTTTCTTCTCATTGTGGAGTGCTATTTAAACCGCGCCGCCCAACTGCGCCCCCCCCCAAAAAAAATTCACCAGCCGCCACTGATACACGTGTATATATATATATATATATATATATATATATATATATATACATTAGGGCTGTCAGCGTTAACGCGTTAATCTATGCGATTAATTTGGCCGCGATTAACGCACTAAAATATTTTAACGCAACTTTGTTTACTTCCGGTGTGCGTTGAAGTTGTTGCACTCCTCTGAGTGTCAAGCCGCGGCAGTCCGCCTCCTTCCTCCCGTCTGCTCCTCGATATTCACAGAGAAGCAGAGGGCGACGTGTCGGTGACGCGGGGCGGAAGGTGCAGGTGACTTTTTTTTGTTGCTCCGCTGGATGCGCGCGCACACACGCCGGCATGGAGCTCTGCGGCGCGCGAGACGGAGAGCCGAGAAGAGTGAACGACACGTCGAGACAGAATGACATGCTGCTGTAGAGACGATCAACAACAGACGTTTAGTTTCATAAAAGAACAAAGACGTCTTTAAGGAAAGAACCTTACATTACTTCTGCTGTAATCTGGCGCTATAGAGAACATTACAGGGGGGCGGGGCCTCACCCTGATAGAATGGTGGGGGAAACACTGGGATGTGTCATATGCAAAAGCCTTTAAAAGTTGAATTTACATTGTTTTGTAAAATCGAGAAAATGCCCCCAGCCTCCAGAGGGTTAACGTGACATATTTGAATGTCAGTCAGTTTACCAAGGCCACTGGTTCTGCTGTTCAATGTTAAAGATGACAGGACCAATGGGGTCTCAAATACACCTTTTCAAACTAATCTGGATGTTTCACCGAAGAAACAATTTATCATCCACGATATTAAATACCTCGCTGGCACTTTATAGGTAGAAGCCTCTTTGAAAACACAGCTCTGTGTGAAGTTTTGTCTTTAAAAAAGAATACAATTAAACAAGTGTCTGAAATACACGCTGTCTGAAGGGATTACTCGTTCATTTAGAAGATTTAGTCTTTAGAAAAAGAAAAACAACTTTTAATCGCGATTAATGAATTTCAAAATGTGCGATTAATTTGTGAATTTTTTTTAATCGATTGACAGTCCTAATATATATATATATACACACACACACACACACACTAACCCTCCGCAGTGGCAGTAAAGTAATGCAGTGGTTTCCTCAGTCCAAACATCTTATGTAAGTGAGCTGCATTAGTTAACTAATAACCACAATGCACACTTACAAACTGAAGATAGAAAATTCAGATTCTAAAAATAGAAATAACCCTCGGGACAAACTCCACGTACCGTCTCTGGGTTCTGGCTCTAATCCACGGAACCGCTCGCGGGGCCTCACGTCCACCACCTGGAACCGCTGCGTCTCGATGTTGTCCGAGATGTCCTCAAAGGACTTCACCCAGGAGCGGTTCATGCTGGCGGTGAAGCGCGCGGCCTCGGGCCGGGCGGACGCGCCGGAGACCGGGTACCCGCCCTTCAGCCAGTCCCTGAAGCCCCCGTTCAGCACCGACACCTGCGCGTGTCCAAACAACCGGAACATCCACCAGACCCGAGTGCATGAGAACAACCCAAAGTCACTGGCGTCGTAGACCACCACATGGCTGTCCCCCCCGATGCCCAGGGCCCCCACGTAGTCGGCGAAGAACTGCTCGGTCGGGAGCATATGGTCGAACTTTGAGTTCCGGTCCGAGCAGGCATCTATGTCGAAGAAAGACGCTCCCGGGATGTGACCTCGTTTGAACTCCTTCTGCGCGTCCCGGTTCATCATCGGGAGGTACCAGGACGTGTCCAGGAGGCGCAGCCGGGGGCCGACCAGGTTGCTCTGGACCATGTTTGAAAGCCATTTGGCAGAAACGAGAGCTCGAGCCTGCAGCCCCATGTCTGAGAGTCCCGGGACAACGTCGGTAGATAAACTAAACTGTTGACGTTACCTCTTCCGGGTTATGGAGGACTTAAAATGACTAAAGTATAAATAAATAAATAAAAGAATGCATGAATAAATACAAGAATAAATAAATAAATGCTTAAATAAATGTATAAATGAATAAATAAATGCTTAAATAAATGTATACATAAATAAATAAATGTATAAATAAATAAATAAATGTATATATAAATACAGGAATGAATAAATAAGTTATAAATCAACAAGACATCATTAAATAAATATATTTCTGCATTTCTGTATTTCTTCATTTATTTATTTCTCTATTTATGTGTCCACACGTATTTCTTCATTTATTTATGTGTGACATTTACGTGTCCGTATATTCAAATGAGCTGGGCGGTCCGAACCTCTGTCTAAAGCATGATTGGTCACAGGAGTGAAATGCACCTGGTGTGTTGTGCTCTACTACTTCTGCCTGGCACATGATGCTGAAGTTGACTCGCTCAGCTCACCGTTAACAGAACTTAGCCTAGACAGCTTTTTGACTTCAGCCGTTTATCAATTCCAAGAACACTGAGTACAGACTCGTGTTCTTTTGGAGTCTGGTCTTTGGAATCTGGTCTTGGGAGTCTGGTTTTGGGAGTCCAGACTCTCGAGGACGCAGGACGGTCTTTCTGGTCTTGTGACGTCACCACATCAACTGTTCTTGCGCATGAATTTACTCCAATTATTCACTGTAAAATACTTTACAGTGGAGTAGAATGTGTTGCAGTGTCCACTGTTGTTTGGCGTAGGCTACGAATAAACGATAATAAATATACAACGTCTCGTAGCTTTCCTGACCCAGGGTCGCTACAATATGAAATTATGAATCTTAACCCTCAGTCAAATTGACGTAACGTTATCTTTTAGTAAATAATGAACTCGTTGTGCTCTTTAGATCCTCCAAAACCTAATTATATCTTATGTTTAGCCGCTACGGAGACGTCAGAGGCAGCGGAGCATTTCAAAAAGTCCTGCCGAGATCAGGCTGCTCTCGGCGGCCACACAGCACGCTGACCGCCCGGAGCTCACTGGTCCCGCGAGTAGGACCTCAAATCTCCGTCGCATATCCTTATTAGGCTGAATCTCGATAAACCGACCACAGATTTGATGCTTAAACTACTAACTTCTCGGCTGAAAACATCCTTAAATTACATTCCGTGACTCAACAACTGTAGTATTTAGAATGTACAGACAAGAATGCATAATAAACGCTGTTCGTCTACAGATCCAAGTGCTAGGGATCGATTGCTTCTGTCTTGCTCCCTGACTTGACCAATCCTGTTCAACAATGAGGTTCGGACCGCCCAGCTCATTTGAATATACGGACACGTAAATGTCACACATAAATAAATGAAGAAATACGTGTGGACACATAAATAGAGATATAAATAAATGAAGAAATACAGAAATGTAGAAATACATTTATTTAATGATGTCCTGTTGAGTTATAACTTATATTTATTAATTTCTGTATTTATTTATGTATTTATACATTTATTCTTGTATTTACTTATTTATTTATACATTTATTTAAGCATTTATTTATTTATTCTTGTATTTATTCATGCATTCATTTATTTATTTATTTATACTTAAGTCATTTTGAGTCCTCCATACCGGGTAGTCTGGAATGTGGAAAATGCCCCCACCTCCCAAAAAATAAACGTAACATTGAAACACATTATAAATACATGTAAATCATTAAGTTTCCCCAACAGTGAAACATATATATTCATGTTCCAAGAACATAATCACACTTACAACTCCTCCTGTGCATCCCTTTGACCCAGTTTCCTTTAAGCCATCAACTCTCGGTTTGGCACCTTTACTTTCTTTTGTCTAAAATAATTCAGGCTGACAGGGATATATAGGCAGGCACGTGCACAGATAGAGCCCTAGTGGTGCTCAAGCACCAGCCCCTTTGCCCTGGATGAGTAAAGTGCCCTTTTTGCTGGAGACACATTTTTTTTATTCATCCGAAGTCCACGAACAATTCAATTCAATTCAATTCAGTTTATTTGTATAGCCCAATTTCACAAATTACAAATTTGTCTCGGAGTGCTTTACAATCTGTACACATAGACATCCCTGCCCCAAAACCTCGCATCGGACCAGGAAAAACTCCCAAATAACCCTTCAGGGGAAAAAAGGGAAGAAACCTTCAGGAGAGCAACAGAGGAGGATCCCTCTCCAGGATGGACAGGTGCAATAGATGTAATGTGTACAGAAGGACAGATTTAGAGTTAAAATACATTCAATGAATATGACAGAGTGTATGAATAGTTCATAGTAGGCATATTCCACGATGGAGACCTCCACGATCCATCAGGCAGATGGAGGTAGAGAGGAGGAGTGGGCGGAGTCTCAACAGTGGGCGGAGTCTCAACAGGACAGTGGCGTAGTCAGGAGCAGGAATTCCACGACCCAGACCTCGATGATCCATCAGTCAGATAGGATCTATGCCGTCTCATAGGGTCCGATGACCCCATGAGACGTGAAGTCAAAAGGACTCCGGGGAGAAAGCAGAACCTGTCAAGGATATACTACATATCTCCCAGCTTTAGAGGGGAAGATCCTGATGCCACTCACTTAAACCAGTTCTACCATGTGGAGTGTGAACTGTTGGGTGACATGGACGAAGCCATTTCTACAGCAGAAGGATACCTGTCTCATCTCACCAAGTCCATGTTGAAGAAACACTCTGACATGATCCTTAACACTGGACCCTTGCACATGTCAAAGTGATGTTGAGTAAGCTGGATGGAAAAACTCCTCTCCCAAGAGTCCCTTTGGACCAGGCCATTCCCATAATGCCCTCTGCTGACTGCTTGGAGTGGATACAAGAGGGCCAGCCGCAGTTTGGCAGAAAGTTGACACGCAAAGGAGAGCGTGTCTTGATGGAGAAATACGGAGGTGCTGTTTGGCTGACTGAGATGGACCATCTAGGAGTTCCCTTCTACCAGGCCTATGTAGAGGGCACTGGGCGCTGCAAAGCCAAAGCCGCCGACCTTCTCCTGGGTCTGGGTGAGACTGTGGGTTTCGGTGAACGTCATGCCACCCCTGCCATGGTAAAGGAGGCCCTCAGGCACCACGCAGTGCCAGAGCAGTCCTACAAATGGTACATTAACATGAGGCAAGTGAAACAACTTCACACCAGTGGATGGGGCATGGGGACAGAGCGCTACTTGTGTTGGCTGCTTCAGCATGATGACATCAGAGATATACAAATCATTCCTAGGATGAAAGTAATTAAGTACATGCCCTGATCATAAGTACTCCACAGGTCTACAGGCCCTAGGATGTGATACACTTGAAATAATGGGGCCAACGAGAAATATACAATATGGATTTTAACTATAAAATGCCTTAATAATCCATATTTTTGGACTTTCATCCAGCTTTGAGTGTTTATAATCAATACCAGTAATATATGTTGTATTGTCCATTCCTCTGCAAATATTTCATTTATCATATCTAAAGCTTAAACCCTTCAACGTAATTGTTTTAATGGGTGTCTCAGAGGAGTTGAATTTTAGGTTATAGTAAGTAAATAAGTTGTTTCTTAAATGGTAACATTGAAGAGTTGGTTTCATTTCATAGTGGTAAAGCTTTCATATCGATGTAACTGTAAATTGAGAATGTACAAAAAAAGTTTTTCTTAAACAATGTACCGATAACATGAAAGAACATATTTGTTTTCGTCCTTAAATGGTGTACTATAATTAATGCAACCAACGTCTTTGTATTGGTTTATAACAGTCTTTGGATTTCTGGGGAAGTCAAATGGATCATGTTTCATTCCTCTTTTTAATAATGACTTTTGCAGCTGTCAGGCACCATTTTGATGTCCTGACGAGGTCAATAGGACCTTCATCCTGGAGCCTCTGATCATGGTGGTCTCAGATAGTCACCGATCACAGCTAAAGAGTGTGTGTTGAATACGGCTTGTATTCAGTAAATTAGCTATTGGAATCACAAGACCTGTGTCCTTGCAGAACCTGAATCCACCCTCAAAAAGAAGCAGACAGACAGCATTGTGTGGATAACTTGAACTAATCTAATTTCCAACAATCAAACTGCAAGGGATGCATTCCCTTGACAACCAGCAACCACAAATGCTGGCGAAAAGGGAGTAAGTGCTTTCACGAGAGAGAAGATGCTTGGTCCACATAGCTGCTGCGTCCAGGGGCTATTGTCTCTCACAGAAGTAAAACCTGAATAGATATCATTCCCATTACCACAAAGAGACCTCTGTCACACTCAGCTGTCCCTTACCAACAATCAGATAATTTAATTAAAGATTCCACTAAAGGTTGGACATCATGTGGGGAAATGAGAAGTCACTGAGTTTGTGTGTGTGTGTGTTTACCATTTTAATTTGATGATAATGAATGACAGGACCTTGTGACATTGGTAAAGAGATTCATGATTGTTCCCTGACATCAAAGACAACAAGCTCATCTTTCACCAATCAAGGACATTCGTGCATAGGTGATGCTGGTCTGGTCATCGGTGAAACAGACGTGCACATTTCAGTAAGAGAAAGCAGTGACACACTTTATCACAGTCTAATGTTAAGTTATTATTTAAAATGCTGTAGATCTGATTGCTCAATATCATTCTCCAACATCAGTGGGTCACTGTTGCATTCCTGAACAATAAGCTGAAAGTGGAACAAGTCTGCCTTAATCTGCAAAGTTGGGTCACCAGTACCACCAACACTACAGAATGTTCACAGCATAAAGGTCTCATTGAAAAGGCTTCCATTGAACCTGACTTTCATCTTTTGCATACGGTTGGTTCCCACTATTCTATCATATATATATTTAAATATATATATATATATATAAATATATATATATATGTATTGTAGAATGTGTAAAAAAAAAGAAGCACATTTAGCAAGTCCAACAGTATGTGCACTACAGACTAGAACCTCTCTGGCGTGTGATTTGCAAGTGGCCGTCTGATATAAAATGAACACCATAAGGGCCAACACTGCAAATTAGTTTGATTGCTATGACGACTATTCACTGAAATGCAGTATACTACATGAAGTATTCAGGTGTATCGAATATTTCCATCCTTAAGGGTAATTATTTTGACTATTATACCAAACACATGTACTGTAAACCATTTACATCGTTGACATGGGGGAATAGTGGCAGAGCAGAAACCACCTAATATGTCATCTGCACAATCTGGCAACATTTGTGTGGTTAAAATATAAAAACTGTGCAGGTTGCTCAGTTGTGTAGCTCCTTATCTGTTGTAGAGTGTAATCAGTTGTAATATACTTGCTATCCAGGATGATATAATATACTGTATATATATAATATCATGTATTCAGGTGAACCATGAATACAAGTATTGTTTTGCTTTCTGAACACTCTGTCTATATATCAGTCTCACTTTATATAAATTGATCGTAGCATTAATCAGAAGTAATTATTAAGTCATAAAAGGTCTATGATGCTGGAGACACACACACACGATTTTTGTATTAATAATTATTTAATTTCACATGTAAGTTATATCAGACGTATCAAACAGATAATTAGTAAATAATAAAGTAAGAATAAATCAGTTATATCACATTCTAAAATATATAGTAACGACATAAAAAACAACCCGGAAGCAGTATACGAGTAGTCGACGATTCATTTCCGGTTGTCACTATCGAATCTGACCCCCGGCTCGAGATGAGCTCTCCCTCTGTCTGAAGCTGAAACACCATCTTTGGTCTAATTTCTGAAACGTGAGTGTGTTCTTCTTCGTGTGTGTTTCTGCTTCTGCCCTTGTCTCGTGCGCGTGTCTCGTGCGCGTGTCTCGTGCCTGAGGCGGGCTGAAGCTAAGGTCAGCGCCTCCGTAGCCCGGCGGCTAGTTAGCATGTTAAGCTAACATGCAAAGCAAGAGCCCGTGAGTGACTTCACGTCCAGACAGACATTTTCTGAAGACACGGTAACCTCGGGAGATCACACGGGCCGTCGCGAGAGGTAACGCGGTGAGCCACGGGGGGAAGCTACGCGCTCACGTTTGGATGTTTGCTAACGTGAACCAGCGTCACGTCTCTCCTCACCGACACCTGGACCGGGTGGTTGTGACACTTCTGTTCACCCTCCTGTTACCTTTCGGGTCAATTTGACCCCATTCAATGTTTAATGTCGGTGTTCTTTGGGGTCAATTTGACCCCAGGCTGTTTTTCACTGTCAAACATATAAGAAATATCAACTTGTTTATATATTTAAAGGGATATTTACGTAGGCAACAAACAAACATAAAGTACCTCACACTTAAACTTGGGAAACAATATTAATTCTAATAATTTTCTGGAGGTTTTAATTGCTGGCGTCAAATTGACCCCGAGGGTAAAATATGTTAGTAAATGTAAAGGTAACAGGAGGGTTAACCCTTGTGTTGCCTTAGGGTCAATTTGACCCGAATCAATATTACACCCTCGTGTCGCTTTAGGATTAATTTGATCCCATTCAATGTTTAATGTCGGTGTTCTTTCGGTAGTCAACAAACAAACATAAAGTGCCTCACACTTAAACTTGGAAAACAATATTAATTCTAATAATTTTCTGGAGGTTTTAATTGCTGGCGTCAAATTGAACCCAAAGGGTAAAATATGTTAGTAAATATAAAGGTAACAGGAGGGTGAAACATTGAATTGGGTCAAAATGACCCTAAGGCAACAGGAGGGTTAAGAGGGGGCTTGCTGTTAAATGTATATTTTAATATATCACCTACTTCCTTCAAGACAGAGATGAATTAAGCAAACGTATGTCCTGCATTAGTCATGAATGAACTCTGGGGTAATGTTTCGCTTTGTGTCTCCCTAAATACTAATATTAAGAACAGTGTGATAAGCAACAAAGAGTCAAAGTTAACCCGAGTCGTGTCGAAGTGTAATGCATAAACATATAAGATAAATTAATCTCTGCAACATCAAACTCGTGTTCTCTCTCCATGCCTCTTCTGTGGCCCTTTTGATAATTCTGGTTTCAGCATATGACTTTTCTAACAGTGTAAGGTTTCTGTGTCATCCTCCTGCAACGTTGCTGTCTCTCACGCCAGTTGCCTCATTGCATATCTTCTGCTCCCCCAGGACCCAGGGTGTCCCCCCTCTGCCTGTGGAGTCTCTAATGGGCGGCTGGTCTCGCGGCGCTGTGCTGGAGCTGTACCGGGCACTGCTCCGCGCAGGGCGTCAACTTCAGCACACCGACCGCAATTACTACCGCCGCGCCGTGGCTCATGAGTTTCGCCGCAGCCAAGCCCTGACGATCCCCGAAGAGAAGGAGGACGCACTGAGGAGGGGCCTGTTCTTCCTCCACAGCCGATTGGGTGGGCTTATGTAGGGAGGAAAGGGGTCCCGGGGTCATCTACAGGTGGGTTATAGGTCATCTGGAGGTGCTTTTACCCAGGTGGGTTTCCAAATAAGAAAATAGCCTTTCTGGAACCAGTGACATCGTTTAGCTTCATACATTTATTGTGTTTGTGTGTGTGTGTGTGTGTGTGGGGGGTGGACAGTTCAGTTGTGTATGATAGGACAAAGATCACAGGTCATGAGTGAGAACGCAGTGACTACATGTTGACGGTCTCTTCTGTTTGCAGTGGTAGGATGGCGGGGGTGAATGGAGACCGTAAGGGGAAGAAAGATGACAATGGGATCGGCACAGCCATTGACTTCATGCTGTCCAATGCCAAGCTTGTGCTGGGAGTGGGAGGAGCAGCCATGCTCGGCATTGCAACGCTCGCTGTCAAAAGAGTAAGTGACGGGCGATCTCCAGCGGTTCATTTTTTTCTGCCCGCCCTTTCACTGCCGTGTGATGACGAGCGTAAAACGCTCTCATGTCAGCTTCCACACCGACGTGACCGGTGCGCTCGTGACTCTTTGTCGTGCAGATGTACGACCGTGCCATCAGTGCTCCCACCAGCCCCACCAAGCTCGAGCCCACGGGAAAGAGAAGCTGGGAGGAGCCGGCCTGGATGGGTTCGTCACCGCGGGTCCTGAGCCGTGACATGAAGTCCACAGTCAGCAGGTCTCTCCAGACTCTGCCCACTTCCTCACATGCTTTTGAACCAGGTAAAGGCAGTTTTTTCTTCTTCCATGTTGTAAGATGCATTAGTGATCTGCCTATTTTGTGGTTCAGACGTTCAGCCAGCTGTCATTTATTTGTTGACAGACAGCCTATCTGGAGGATTCTTGCTCTTCCTTTACCGTGGGTGTTGGCTCCCTGTCGTGCAGTTTTTAGTCAGCTAGCTGTTTTTATATTAGTTTTAATTTGATGTTAAACCTTCTTTTGATGGTATACTGTAGAAGTGAAATTTAGTACTCATAGATTCGTAATTTGAAAACAAACCCATGTCTTTCAACTTTGCCCACTACCTCCCTTTTTCTAATCTCCTCAGACTGCCTGCGTCGGGCTGTGGGTCGAGCTGCTGTGGGAGGAAGTGGCGCCACTCAATCGGACCTGCAGCGGGCCCGAAAGCGTCTGTCCCTGCAGGAACACCTGTGGGAGTTCTACCAGAATAATGTGAACATCCCTTCTGAGGAGCAGGCTGTGGCAAGGAGGGCAGCGCTGGACATCTGTGCCGAACTCCGAGTGTTCCTCCGTGCCAAGCTGCCCGACATGCCTCTCAGAGAGATGTACCTGAGTGGCAGTCTGTATGACGACCTGCAGGTAAGAGCAGTCTTCATTTGAACTCTGCTCACCGTTCATTTTCATAGTTGCGTCACTTTGAGAAAGTATTTGGTTTGTGAACGTCTTCAGCCCGCCACGCTTTTCTCCGCCTCATCGCCTCGTTCCATCTTTTAGGTGGTGACGGCGGACCACGCCCAGCTCATGGTGCCTCTCATCTTGGAGAAGAACCTGTGGTCGTCCATCCCCGGGGAGGACACCATCATGAATGTTCCAGGTTTCTGGCTCATCCGCAGGGAGAACTTGGAGTATTTCCCACGGAACAGCAGCTACTGGGACCGCTGCATGGTCGGAGGCTACCTCTCCCCGAAATCAGTCCTCGAGGTCTTCGACAAGCTCGTGGCCGGCTCCATCAACTGGCCGGCGATCGGGACCGTCCTCGACTACATCATCCGTCCCGTGGTTCCCTCCGAAACACTGACCCTGGAGGTGCAGTACGAGACGGACCGGCGACTGTACGTGGACTTCCTCCCGCTGCTCGTGATGGAGGACGGCACCTCGCTGATCGCCAAGCCCCACCGGCTCGCCGCGGAGCGCCACGAAAACCTGTGGCGGCAGAGCTTCCGCGTGCCCGAGACGGCGCGACTCAGGGCCCTGGACCAGGAGGACGGAGGCTGCCGCTGCGCCTGCCTGAAGCTGGCGAAGGCCGTGTGCAAGCTCAACCCCGCCCTGAACCGGCTCAACGCCAGCCAGCTCACCAACGCCATCCTGTTGCTTTGCGAAAAAGAGGGCGACTGGACCCAGGAGGCGCTGGCCGACCGGTTCCTGCAGCTGCAGCGAGCGCTGGTGGGACATCTCGAGGCGGGGAGGCTGCCGTGTGCCCTCAGCCCGAAGGTTAACTTGTTCTGTGAACTGACTGAACAGGAGGTGGACGAGCTGGGGTACACGCTCTACTGCGCCCTCTCGGAACCCGAAGAGCTGCTGAGAACTGCGGCGGCCCAGCCGCCCCCCCGCCCCTGACGCCCTCGTCCGAGAACGCCACGACGCGGCAGCGGGGCGGCGACACGTCGGCCACGGTTTAGTGGGCAGTGGTGACCTCGAGCCAGATTACGGTTCCTGTAATAAACGACAGCATGGCCTCATCCTTGGTCTCTTCAGTCTTACATGTGTGAATGTGTGACGCACACAGACGCCGGAGCGGTCACTTCGTCTTGAGATCCGCGTGAGCCTCGACGTAGAAGCCGTACGCGGGGCGATCACGCCCATACTATTTTAGTCTTTTTGAAAGTGAAGGCCCATTGGAGCGCTCACCAAAGCCGTTGTATTCATGAAGTTAAGACATGCGGTCGGGTTGTAATGGATTGGGACGGAGGGATGGAGGGACGGCACGCTGCATCGGTCGGTTCATGTCACGATGTTCCCCCGCACCGTCTTAGAGCTCCTTTGGAGGCGGTCAGGAGGACCGGCGAGTCCAACGCATGTGGTGTACTCTGTTCTGAGCACACGGGATAGTGTGACGGTGTGTGTGTGTGTGTATGCCAACCCCACAAAGCTAATAAATTGTTGATCAGCCCAAAGAGACGAGTGAACCGTCTTATCGTGCTCCTTTTTGTTGCCACACATATATGAAATCCGGCTCGCGGTCTGACGGCGTTCGCGTTGAATAACTTCATTGATGCAGCGGCTGTGTTCAACATGTGTGGTTCCATGTCTCCAGGAACCTTTTGCAAAACGCTGATTGGATCTGTGAGGCTTGCATGTGTTGTCTACGTCATCTTCAATGAGCTGTATGTTGTCCGTTTGTTCCGTGATGCAAAGGTCTAGACGTACCACCGTCAAATCTTTGATCATGAAACGCGAACAGCTCCAACGTTTTCTCACGGAAACGGTTCCCGTGTGACTGTCCGTCTGAAACAGCTGCTCTTTGTTTACGAAGAGGAGGGTTCTTCGTCAGTCTCACGTGTGTTGCTTTGGTGCACGGGTTCAATACGCTTTACCTAATTTAAGAAAACAAGATTTTTTTTTTACGACCTCCATCACGGGTTGTTTTGCACTGAAATGTCAGTAACTGTTCAAAGACGTCTCGACGTTCTCAAAGTGCTTCAGGTTTTTCACTTTAATTGAAATTTTACGTCAGATCCTCACTTCAGTTTTTCACCAACTGTCTCTGCAGTTTGATGAGGCCAACGCCACACCGCTGTAACCACGGTAACAGCGGTCAGCTCTTGCTGCCCGGCCTCTGGAGCCGGGTGTCCGTGTCTCCGGTCACGCTTTGAATCCACATTGAACCCCCGATCCACGTCGAAGCGTCCAGTCCGTCTGGAGCAGTGAGCGAGGCCCTGACCCCCGGGACGGGAAGTGTTTGGCAGCAGCAGCCGTGGTGAAGGTCACGGTGAAGGTCACGGCCAGCAGGAAGCTGCAGCCTAAGTGAATTATTAATAGGTTACAGGTTGACCCTCTGAGGTCACGACCCGAGGGACTCGGAGCCTCGATTATGGAAAAGCAGCTTTGGTGGCCGATGTTTCTGATGCTGGGTCAGTTTGTCTCCAAGATGGATCCACGTGGTTGCTTTCTCTTCTCATTTAGCCTCAGAATGACAAACATAAATTCAGTGATATGGAGTGTGTATAGTGTGCACTACGGAGGGTTCTGGGTCGTTCAGTTAAACAATCATCCACAGATTAAAAATGAAGAAACCGGTAACTATTTTTGTATTTATTGTACATTTGTAACCAAAGTAAGAGCAGAGTATTTATTTGCGTAAATCCAACGTGTAACGCATCGCTTCTCGTGACTCAAGTGCTTTTGTTTCTGGATGTAATGATTTGAAGTGAAGCCGCAGGAGGTCTTAGTTTGGAAAGTAAGTTTATGGGACAAATCACTGCTGAAGGGAAGAGATTGGCTGTATATAATATTATTATTATAGCAAAACAGAAACCCAAATAGATCGCTGCGTTTACTTCGGGGAGTTCCTAGTTCCTACCAGCCATATTCTTTGTTGCATGCTATGTATTTTCCCAGCTTTGTTTTTAATTTTAGTTCAGCTGTGGAGTTGAAACCCGTAGCACTTTGTAAACTTCATTAAATGTAAAAAGTTACATTCTGTAGGTTTAGTTGCTTGTTTTTCTTCTTCTACACATTGAGTCTGAAAGATGGGAATGTCAGCGTGAATAAATCTATTAAAATGTGACACGTCACTTTTATTCAGTCAGATTTGGTAGAACATCCACAGCTGAGACACCGTCCGTGTTCAGTTATAACATGTCGCTAGGCGTTGGGGATTAAACTAAACCCCACCCCAAAACTCAAGTTGCATTCATTCCGCCCAAAAGTAAACGGCACAAGACGTCAACATGCAAAGAGATGATGTAATCCTGCCACATCGGGAGATGAAGCTCTAACCCAACAGCAGCTTCTCAGACGGACTACATGATGCGTCCCTCTTCAGTGGGACCAACATCCAGCTGCTGCACGTGTTGAGATGGTGGATATTAAAGGAGCGTCCATACCTGCTCATCAGCCGCCATATTGTCTGTCACACACACTGAATGTGTTGTAACTCTGTAATGAGTCCTCTGGTCACATGACATCGATTCTGTCCATCCTCGAGAGGGATCCTCCTCCGTTGCTCTCCTGAAGGGTTCTCCACTTTTTTCCCTGTGAAAGGCTTCTTTATATTTCTTGGGAGTTTTTCCTGCTCTGATGTGAGGTCAAAGGTCAGGGATGCCTCTAAGGCAAATTCGTAATTTTGGGCTATATATAATAAACTGGATTGAATTGAATGGAAACGTCTTTATTCCGAGCAGATGTGAGATATTTACGTGGCGAGCCAGGTCCTGCCGTGAGACACCAACAACAACAACAGCAGCACTCAATGCTTTTTATTGCTGCAAAAGAAAGTAACACATCTACGAGGACATCTCAGCGGCGCTTAACTGCGACGCAGAACGCGGCGCTCGGCCGACTACTTGGCCCCCATTTTTTAGGACACAGGGAATTTCACACTAACTTCAGACATAAAAAGCAAACTCTTAAAAAAA
The DNA here is from genome assembly GCF_029220125.1 of Pseudoliparis swirei. NCBI lineage: Eukaryota > Metazoa > Chordata > Actinopteri > Perciformes > Liparidae > Pseudoliparis > Pseudoliparis swirei. Next base: position 17,337,761 of record NC_079410.1, on the reverse strand, counting down.
GGTATAAAAAGAAGAGTTATTTCAGTCACTGCCGCTGTGTCGTGGTCGACAGACACAGACGAGTCACTCATAGCAGGCCGCGTCGAAGAAGGAGCAGTGGATGGAGGGCACCCAGAGGTTGGCGGAGCCGGTGTCGAACAGCACCGTGAAGTCCTGCGGAGGGGTGCCGATGCTGATGCTCCCATAGTACTGGGCCTGAGGGGGGGACCTGCTGTGAGACCACCACTACACACCCATTCAGTGCACAGGTGTATTAACTACAATATAACAGTGTTTCATCTGTGATGTCCATTCTATGTTCTTTAAAACACAACTGCGTATGACTGTATGTATGACTACTGGACTCTGGACTCTGTAAAGCGACTTCGGGTGTCTTGAGAAGTGCTATATAAAATAAATGATTATTATTATTAACTTAAGACATCTTGGATGTCCTCGTCTAATATCTACTCCATCGTTCCCAGTTGAAGTGTCACGCGTACATCCAGGGCCGGTTCTAGCCCTTTGGTTGCCCTCGGCAAGATTGAGTTTTGTTTCTTCTCCTTCAAGTAATTCATGATTTCCATTGTCGTCATGCCGGTGTTACACCCTATTGGTGTTACACCCCTACTGGTTTAAAACCTACTGGTTTCCCTGCGCGTGCGTTGTGTTCTCTTGACAGCTGCAGCGGGGCTCTGTCTCGCGCACCAGATTCGTCACACATTCACAAACATATTGCTGGAGATCTTCAAGCCACCGTTCATATCCATTTCGGCGATTACGGTTGTATAAGTGAGCAGTGCATCACAGCCACGGAGGAAGAAATACATTTTAGACAAAATAAAAATAAAAAGATCGCACCGACCTGGGTTCGATCCCATTCACGCAAAATGAGATTGCACTCAAGGGCGCGCGGTCTGTGCGCTGCGCCACCAAAAATTCCTTCCAACCAAAGTAATATAGAGTGATCACGTAACTAATTTAACATAACACAACTTAACGCAACTGCTCGAAATTAGGAAAACAAATAAACGTGTGGCTGAAGGGGCGCTCTAGGATGATCATGATTAATAAACATGTTTTAATATGCTTGTTATTCTAACTATGATTTGGGAAGTAGGTCTACGGGCGACACTCGAGGGCGCCCCCAGCCCATGTGTCGCCCTAGGCAGTCGCCTAGTTCGCCTCTAGCAATCGCCGGCCCTGCGTACATCCATGAAGTTGGTCAGCCTTTCCACGGGCAGCTCGGCGGACCGGGGGCTGTCCGACAATACCACCGCTGATCATTCAATTAAAGAGATACTCCAGTGGTTTAGGGCCTTGGGAGAAACACATTATCCAATTGTGGTTAACACTTTCAGTGTCTAACTTGGAAAAAGAAAAGACAATAAACAGATCCTACACTTCCCATAATGCAACCCAATAGCATATGTTGTTAAACCTCGTAACACAACCTCCATGTCCCCAGTTAGAAACACCTTTTGGATTCCAGTGTTTTTGGAGTTTGAGCCCTCGGGCCTTTAAAGTCGAGACATGTTCACCTGCACGGCTTCAATTCCAGTATTTTTCCATATCTGTCTCTTGCAAATCCCCCAATTGTAGTGTTTACAAAAAATAAGTTGTCTCCAACCTTAAACTGAGGTTAAACTAATGACATAACAGTTTAAGGCCTCGCTGCCTTTGGCTTTAAGACGTGTACGTCGGTAAGAAAACGTCCCTGCACGGTGGAAGTCTGGCAGTGGACCAAAGGTCCTCCCTTTCCTCCCTGTCTCCTTTAAACTAACAAAATAAAGGTAACACTGCAACAACAACAAATAGAATACCATTTTTTTAACAGAATAACGCAGACTACACTTCAAGGCAGAGTTGTAAAGGAACATTTTGGAAAGTGCACTAGCTGAGAGTCACGTGAGAAGATCGCTCACGGCTTCATGTGCCTGCAGCGGGCTAGCTTAGCTTAGCATAGCATGAAGAATGGAAACAGCAGAAAAAAGCCGAGCTGCTCATTACCACCTCTGAAGATCACAAGGGATTATGTGGGTTACATTTTATTTGTATAATCCAGAAAAAAAACACAAATGACAATTCCCATTTTTACAGAAGGTTGTCTGTTTGAGAGGGAGCTCCTCCGGGTAACGACATCAGTTCAGTCGCACTGCATATGTGAAAAGGGGCTTTAATGAACTTTAGAGAGGCTTGTAAACTAATGATGTTGCCGTTAGCTAGCTTTCCCCCCCATTTCCCATCTTTATGCTAAGCTAAGCTAACTCTCTGCTGGCTCCAGCTAGACAGTTAGCGTACAGCCAGGAGAGCGGTATCGATCTCCTCGTATGACTCTCAGCAAGAACGGGAACAGCAACATCGCCACCATTAAAATGTATTTATTTAACATTACACTTAATGTTACTTAGTAACATGCAATTATAATCCAAACAGCAAATACCATTCACGACGAGTCATCCACGGCGCCACGCTGCCCTTTCTAAGCGGCTCGTGACAAAGCCTGAAAGCATTCGCGGAGAAGATCGCAAAGCAGACACTCCCTTTGCCTGTCGAACAAGTTTGTGCATTCCGAACAGATAGAACACAAACACTTTGACATTAAGGCTGTCATACGCACAAGAAATCGACAGACAGTCCATCATCATCAACCAGACTGGGAGCTGTTCAGAAAAGCAGGTAAACCGCTCAACTTCAGGGCTATAGATACGGGTGGTGGCATGTTGTGGTGATGGTGTTCGTAGTGTCCGCAGAGAGGTTTGGTAAAAACATGCCGGTCCACCCACACATTCCTTCCTCCAAAAATGGAAATCTCACCAGACGCCAGAGCCAATTTATGGCCTAAAGAGAGCACCGGTATGGAGCACTGGTTCGGGATCCGTATACCTAGAGTGATGAACATGATGGTACGAATCAGCTCGTTCTGTTGTGTACGAATAGTGAAATATGTCGTTTATAAAAGCGTTGTGAGTTAATGGTACAGACTCTGACTGCATCATTCCACCTTTCACATTCAGAGATGCATTACATCACATGTCATTTAGCTGACACTTTAATATATGCGACTTACAATAGGTGCATTTAACCATGAGTACAAACTCAGATCAACAAGAATCAAGAAAGTAACATTACTTCAAGAAATTTAAACTACAAAAATACCACAAGTACATGAGATTCAGAAACATCTTAGTAAGTTATGCCTCACACGTGAGAAGCATGCAGTGGTGGAATGTAACCAAGTACACATTTGAGGTACTTGAACTTTACTTCAGGAGAAAATATAAATCCATTTATCAATTCTGATGTTTTTTTTAAGGATTAAGATACCTGTATGAAGTTTGAATGAGCCCCATATTCACCAGCTGCAACACAGTGATACAGGAATTAATTATGCGTCTATTAATGTTGCATTAATATACTGAAAATGACTTATGAATTCATGGTTACAGCAGCGCTGCAGTCCCGCTGCTCTAACTGTCCAACTGTCGCTTAGAGCCCGAATCACAAAAGCACAAATGTTTCAAACTGAATTTGCGTCACTTGAAATGTGTAAACAATGAGAAGCAGTGATTACAATGCAGGTGGAATTAGCCGTGTTGGGTGTGTGGGGTTTCCTGCAAATTGCTTTTGGAAACATTGCAGATTTCAACTCAGTTGTTGTTTTTACAACGCACTGCAAAGGTATTTATTTCTTTGGCTGGCAGACAGCGCTCGGATCTCCTCACACAATTAAACACTACCTCTAAACAGTTTATCAGAAATGTCTTTATCTAAAGTAAGTCACCATAAATATGATTACTTTATATATATATATATTCCCTATTTTTAAAAGATTTTCTTTGAATGATTTTAGACAAACTCTCCTTATCCAGAGCACAGTAAATATATATATCTACACATTTGATATATATATATACACATATATATATTTTACTTTGCTCTGGATTAGGACAGTTTGTCTGAAATCATTCAAACTAAATCTATAAAAATAGGGAATACATATGTGACAGGATTGTAGCCGTCACCAGTAGGTCCCCCCCCCCTAAGCACCAAGGAAATGAGCAACCAGAACAAAAGCCCTCAAAACACACCTCTTCCAAATTGCTTTCACCTGCTAATCCCTTACCCTGATACGACTCAGACAGCTTCCCCAGTTTGTTTTCCTTTCTTTACGTTACTGTTCCTGTTTGTTCATCTTGTCTGCTATCTTTTTGTTTGTTCTGTCTGTCTCTTGTTCCCTGTAAAGCATCTTTGGGTATTTAGAAAAGCGCTATAGAAGTCCGAATTATTATTATATTATTATTATATTTGGTAATAGTTTTATTCCGACGCTCAGCCCGCAGACTGTGTCTCTGCTCACTGCTCTCTGGTCTTCAGTCCGTCCAGCTCCTTTAAAGAGAAAACCTCGCAGATACACAAACACAGATTGTCATCAGCTGGACCGATTGCCCATCAGTCCAGCTGATGACAATCGGACACCGTTCCCTGAACCCCCCCCCCCCCCGCTCCACCCACACTGCAGCCGAGCCTAAACACACCCCGCTGCCACAACGTAGCACTACAGCACAACATCAACTGACATAGAAAGGCCTTTAGGTCTGTTCTGTGTCTTGAAGAGGGCGTCGGGGGCAGAATCAAATTCTTCACTATTACAGAATTAAAAAAACAGAAATGAATAAACAAGGAATATAAGTCGTAATCATTCACCTAAATATAATTAGGGGTTTGACTGGCTGAAGAGCAAATGTACAGTGGATTTTAGTTTAATGTATTCATGTAGAAATAAATGTGATTTCAAAAGGAAACTTAAGGCAGTAATAATCAGAAAAGAAATTCTAGTAGATTAGGTTATTATTTTAGGTTTTTACGGTATTTAGGTATTTTAAAATTATTATTTTACTTTGAATGTAAATGTTGTTTTCTAAGTCTAAGTGTTTTTGTGATAATTGATCATGCTGTACTGCATTTTATGTATTTGTATTACATTGTAATGTTTTTTGCCCGGACCCCAGGAAGAATAGTCTCCACTACGGTGTAGATTAATGGGGATCCTTAATAAACATAAACATAAACATAAACATGTACAAAGAGAAGGACAGTGATACAGAACTGAATGTCTGGAAGCCTTTGCTATTACATAGTTCTACTATCAGACAATAAATGTATACCACTATTTAACCCCACAGCTGCCCAAAGCCCCCAGGACAAAGGGCCCAATGAAGTCCACCATCACCAGCTCCTTTGACGGCGAAGACCCGGAGGAACCGATGGTAAGCACCGGTTCATCTCAATGCATTACTCGCTGTGTGGTTATCACCTCGTTTCATCTTCAGAGGGGGGGACCAATAGAAACCTTTGAGCTTCAGCAGACTTGATGATTTCCCTTTCAGATTTCTCTTGCGGGCATTGAGCGATGATCTCATGTTGCTTCACTGATGTTGTTTTTTCTCTGCAGCCGGCGGTCGCAGATGAAAGCCCGACGGAGGTTGTAGAGAAGCCTGTGCCTCGTCCCAGGTCGATATTTAAACTAAAGTCCCAATGCAACGACGACAACAACACTGTTTACTGTGCAGACACAAGTAGCGATGCAGCCAGTGTGGAGGTGAGTGGGGATATTAAGTCATGGTAGTGCGTATTCATTGGCATGCATTCATTCTTTCCCTTTCTCTCTGTCATCAGCACTTCCCCGTCAGTGAATATTCGTCGGACTTTAAGAAGCCTCGGCCTCCCAGACCCCCACTAAGCAAAAGTATGATCTCCAGGAAACCCAGAATAGAAGCAGGCCATCCCTACATGACCTCAACGTCTGAGCCAAGCGTGAGGCCACATAACGAGACACAAAAACCCGCTTTGTTTCATTAAACGACTGCTACGCGTGCGTGTGTGTCTTCTCACGAGATGCAGCTTACTTTTAATTTTATTTCTTAATTAACCTTTTAATTCCTCTGCTAGAGTCCTACTAAGAGAACACCCTCTCCTCCCCCACCGCGGCCCCAACACCCCCCTCACCCCGCCATCTATTCTAGAAAGTCTTCAATGAACCTCAAATCTGAGGTACGGCCCGACGAGTTTCACTTCATCCTCTCAAAATACTTGAGACTTTTTTTTTAGACACATCTGAATGGGATTGACATTCCCCTCATATAAATATATTATATATATATATATATAATATATCTATAATATATATATATATATATATATATATATATATATATATGAGAATGCTATATAGCAGAGAGATCTGCGGTTCCACCTGTACCCGGTCGGTCCTTTCTCATCTGCAATGTGTTTAATAATCTTATTTTCTGTCTTGTTAATATCTTGGATAGAGCTCCACTGATGAGAGTCAGCAATCCAGTTGTTACTTCAGCTTCATGCCACAGCCTCCAGTCCCACCAGACCTCTCTGAAGAAGAGGGGAACCTCTGCAGGTCTGGTAGTACGAAGGCAAGTTGCCAGCTAAAGGTTATGCATTATGGACTCAGTGTTTGATGTGAGTCGCGGTAATTAGTACATATTTCTTATCTACAATCAACAGCACGAAACCTCGGCAACGTTGGAATACGTTGAATGTTTTAGTCTCATTCCACCACCTTATCGAATCTCTCTGTTACCTCTTTGTTTTTCAGTCCGCAAGCGGCGCAGAGAGGCCTGCGGTTCCACCTCGACCCAGTCGGTCTTCCCTCTCCGGTTCTGCCTCTTTTTCTGGAACCTCGCCCACACAGGTATGAGAGCCACTGCAGAATTCAGGTGCTTGGGCAGGCGCCAAGAACAACAGACGCAAAAGGTGCACGAGGACGTCTGCTTTTGTTATGCTGTCATAGAAAATAAGAGTTCCACATCGGGCTTTCAGCATGGTATGCAAATTCCGGTAGGGTCGGCCCAAGTGCTGTTTGAACTCTTAAAGGGTACCTGTAGTGAAAGCGAATATGTAGCCAGATCAAAAGATAATGTGTTTCTAAAGGTTATTCATGCACTGACGGTCCAGTATTCAATAACAATACGTAGTTTAGGCTGTTCAAAGTCCTCAACTCCGACATGCGACATTGCACTGGTGCTTGAATATGTCGCGGGTGGTGTGACGTCAGATCGTTGAGAGATCGACAGCCAGCCACAGCGGATGTGTTCAGATACCAATATAAACAACGTCGAGCGCTCGCAAACAAATGCTGAGAGATTGATAATATGGACGATGAAAGATTGTCTGATTCAGCAACTGGATACTTGTTTGAACCTTTAAAAGCAGACTATCCCCATTTAGTGAATTGTGACAGCGATGATAGCGATGATTCTGATGAAGTTGATGGCGAAGGACCGCCGGTCCAGATGCTTCACCGTGCGGACCGTGCACGCAAGTCGGCGGACGTTTGGTGCAGTTGTGGGAAATGTGTGCCACAAAAAACAGACATAGAGTGCATTTGTTGTAAAGAGCACGAACTTATGTCCGATGATATAGTGTCATTAGACCTCATCTGCTTCACACAAAAGAGTGAGCTTGATAGCTACATCGCGCATAAGCCAGCGCTGGAGATGTCTTTCATTGATGCAATGTTCGGCCGACATGTTCGGGGGTGCTAGTGACTTTTTCTTTGCTCCGTCCGTCCCGATGCGCGCAAACCGGTGTCGGGAGCTCCGCGGCGCACGAGACGGCGGGCAGAGGACTGTTAACGCAACACGTAGAGACAGAAATGACATGCTGCTGCTGTAATGTGGCGCTATAGAGAAAGTGACAGGGGGGCGGGCCAATTTTTTTTAATGTCATGCGATCTACCAATACTACGCCGCGATCGACGTATTGAGCACCCCTGATATAGATTGTGTAATTCTTGAGGCTACCGATCTATCCCAAGAAGCAACGCGTGTAGAAGTGGCTCCGGATTGGCTGAATTCCTTTCAACGACTCAACGTCATAGTTAGCTTTGACATGAGTAAATAACTAGCAAAATGTCTGCGCCCTGAAGCGTTCACGGACTCGGAATGTTGACAAAGAAATGTAAATCCTCGGGCTATGCGTGACTTGTTGACAATAGCGGCGGGGTAAATATGATTTATTTGATGCGCCGAATGGATGTAGCACGTTGTTGTTTTGCACTACAGGTACCCTTTAACAGAAAGTAAAATCCACTAAGTTGATTAAAAAGTGGCGTCACCTATAAACTGAGACGATTCGTTGAATAGTCTGCCACGACTTGAAGTAAAATGCTGTGATTATCCAGTCAAAAAAAGAGAAGAAGAGAAGACTCTTTTTAGTTAGTTTAGAAGATCATTTTTAATGACAACTCTATCATGTTGGGTGGACTATTACTTATTTAATTCCCTCCATTTGTTCATTTAAAATATCAATCTAATTGGGCAGTCCCAAAAAAATCTGCCTCTTTCCCAGCAAAGATTAAAACATGGCACAATATTTGTATTTCCAGATCTTCTTCCTGGAAGTGGAGAAGACACAACAACATTTATGTACATTATCCTCTGTCTTTTTGCTGTGTTTTTCTCTTTGTGCAGTGGAGTTGATTAAAAACAACATTTTCTTTTGTTTATTCCAGACCAGACCACCACCACCGTCCTTCTGCCCGCCGCCCCCTCCGTCACAAGAGGAACCGTTGGATACATTGTACAGTAAGGTGGAGCACCACCCCTACCTGGACGTCCTGCCGGAGGACGTAGAACAGATGGTGAGACGGAGATCATGACGCAGACAACAGTTTCTTCTGATTCAATGCCGATCCATTAATCCATGTCCGTTGAACACTTGCAGTCGCTTAGGAAGCCGAAACACGACTTCCAGTCGGTGCACTACTGTCCGTATCCACAGACCAGTGAGGACATAGAGGTACAGCTTCTGTCAGGGTGGTGCTGAGTTTGCATGAATTAAATGTTTTGTCTCCACGACAAATGTGTCTTGTAAAACAAAACTCCCCACATGAAGTATAACAATTATAGTTATACATCAATAATAAAGGAAAATTAAATAAATACAGCAATTATGACTAAATGATACAAAATAAGAATAAAAGTAAATGAATAGAAATAAACAAGGGTAGATTATGTGATGTATTTCTGATGGGAATATGAACTGTTTCCCTCAGGACATCAATGGTATGCTGAGATGGTTGAAAAGAGTCTCAAGTAAGTGGGAAATTTAGATATTATGTCATTTTCTTCAAGCCTAAAGAAGCCTTAAGAAGCATTTTGTTCATAAATAAGCGATATTGGGACAAAGAGCAGGAAGTGTGCATTGGCTAATCCATTCTTGTGCTGTCACTCCAACAGAATTTGATTTATTGGCTTCATCCGTGTATGGCCTCAGTATAGACGAGGAAATCAGGTAACCACACAGAAACAATCATATGAATTCCTTCATGTGTACAAACGGTGTCATTTTTGTGCTGTTTTCTTGAGGCGGAGCCTGCAAAATATAGATAGCTACAGGTTTCCCAGAATCAATGCAACTAAATAAGAGGTTTGGTCGTCACTGACCCGTTGCAGATTGTTCTGCCAGGAGGCGATGAACGTGGGGAAGGCCCTGCGTCTCTACAACCTGCTCATGATGAAGCGCAATGAAAGCATGCGGAACGTCATCACGGAGTTGAGCTCCATCTCCGACAACATGGACAAGATGAAGAAGAAGGGCAAAGTCGTAGACATCGCCGGGGGCACCACGGGTGCCATCGGAGGGATGACCGCAGTCCTGGGTATCGCCTTCGCTCCGGTGACCTTGGGCGCCTCGCTGATCGCCACAGTGATCGGTGCTGGGATGGTGGTGTCCGCCGGGGGAATAGGCGCCCACACCGCCAAGGCCAAGAACGAGGTGGTGAATAGGATGACAGTTGAGAAACTTGTGTACGATTACAAGGCAAACGTTGTCGATTTGGAACACTGCCTGGGCTTTATCCTCGGTGGGATGAATGAACTTCAGAGGCACGACATTGCCAGGTTACAGAGGGCGGGAGCCCAGTTGGATTCAGTGAAGATGGCTCACCTGTCGCAGTTTGTGCTTAGCAATAAAGTCAACCAGAACGGGGACGCTTCTCCTGCGCACACAAAGAGGATGTCGTCGGAGAGACTGCTTCTGGCTTTTACCAAGGAAATGGATCAGTACTTTAAGGGGACGGATGGCCAGAAGCTGAAGAAGTCGAGTAAAAGCAAGTTTTCGGGTCGAGTTCGCATGCTGGCTGAAAATCTGCAGGAAGAACTGCGTCACCTGAATCATATGTGGGAAATGTTTAGTTGAAATGAAGAGAATATGTGTTTGTGTGTTTGTGTGTGTGTGTGGTCCTTATTTACTACTTTTATTTGAATACACATTTTATATTAGGTATGATATATATTTGTATATTTGGATTAATGTGTGAATATTTACAATTGCTACTATTTAAAGAAAGTTTAAGATTGTTGTTAAACTATCATACATGGCTGTGATAAATAAAAAAATTGGAAATATCTCTTTATTCAAATAATAGTGCTCGTACCAGTGTTTACTTTCAATGACGTCAGGAGCGTATGCGCCGAATGCGGAACACAAACAATGGCGGAGTGATAAAGTGGGCAGTGCGGAAGGATACCTCCAGTCCTCGAGTGAACTATATCAAGACCGTGCCACAACGCGCGCCATCTTCTTTTCCGAGAAACAACAAACGAAGTAACATCATCGACGAACATCGCTCTGTTGGCTGAAATGGCAGAGTAAAAGACCGCCGCTCCCCAGCCGCCAACAACACAGTGCATCCAGCCAGTGCACTGAGTCACTTCCAAATCAGAAACATGTCGTAAGTATCATTATTATTTTCTCTTTATCACATTTTGTCGATGACAGTAGGCCGCGCGCGCGCCTCGGCAGCCCGTCGTCACCGAGAGCACGAAGCTGCGTCGCGTACAGTCCCACTTTAAATTAGTTTGACGTTTACATATTATTATTACTACTTATTCCGAAACGTCGTATGCTTTGATTATAATATCGTGGGGCTGTATTTTAATTCATGATTAGATACTGACGTGAAGGAAATAGTGCCCTCAATACGAGATGTTACATTTTTTATTTTATTTTTTTATTTTAAAGCCAATCTAGTCGTTAAAGGCTGTTTCTACGTCTGTATATGTATACGCCATCGGCGTGGCGGCGGTTGGGTTCCTCTTTAGTGTCAAAATGGCGGCGTCGTGTCGGCACAAACGTGGCTGTTAATGGTGAGGGAGGACGGCGTGGGCGTGGCCTGCGGGCCTGTCGAACGAGGTGGGCGTGGCCTGTGGAACGAGGACGGCGTGGGGGCGTGGCCTGCGGTCCTGTCTGAACGAGGACTGACGTCAGTCACAAGACTGGTCGCTGGGTGGAAACGCACGTGACGTCTAGCAGGTGCACTGCAGTGATGGAGGCAGTGTTGCGCCAAAAATGGGATCGGCCCCTTTTCAGATTTGTAATCATTCTTCTCACGCCGACACTGTATTCGTGCCGAGTAACTGTTGTTCGTCATTCTGCGCACATCTGTCGATTATTTTCTGTTTTAATTGATTAGTTGGGTGATCAATAAAATGTCAAAATTACCCCCTCAAACGTGTTTTGTCCAATATCTTCAGTTCACTTTCAAAGAGGAAAGAGACCAGCACCAGTTAATCTAGGAGGCTGGAATCTTGACTGACTGGCTCGAACTATTATCATGATGAGGCCAATTAATGTAATTGTTTTAGCTCTATACTATATTAATTACCCTCTCACTTTATGTGCACACAGCACAAGTATGAATTGCTAATTTAAGGCTAAACCATCAAATGCGTTTTGGCTTTTTTATCATGTTTATACAAGACTAATGTTCAGGGTTTCATGACAACGTCTCCTTTCCTTCAGGTCCTATCTGGAAACCCTCACTGCTGCTGCATTCGACAGCATAAAAGAGTTCGGAACGATCGTCTCCTCTTCGCACGCGCCGTTCGTGACCAACAACGGCCACTATGACCACGATGATGACAAACTCACAGTTTGGCCTGGAAGACATGGAGGCCCTTCTCTGGGGACCATCCTCTCCCATGGCTGACGCCATGAGCTTCTTAGCTTCACGCCCTGACCCAGAAGAACAACAGAAAGGAGGGGGAACCTCACTGGAGGGCGACGCTTCCCCCGCGTCGCCCCTCACCTCCTCGTCACTGTCCTCTTCCTCCTCCTCTCCGCCTCCCTTCTACTCTCCGCCTCCCTCGCCGCCAGCCGTCCTCCTCCGGGGGGACAAAGCTGGGATGGAGTCTGACCTGCTCTCCCTCCCCTGGCTGGGCCACCCTGGTCCGCTGAGACAGGCCGTCTCAGGTGACAGCAAAGGTAAGGACTGTAAATTACGAATCAAACACAAATCCTTTAAGAACCCCTATTAACGCTCTTAGTGAAGACAGCCAGGGTAATGGGATACAGACGGCTCGTTAATACGCCGCCTCATTTGCCTCCACAGAGGATATGTTCGGTGACCTGGACTGGATGGCCGAGAGGGTGGATCTGTCCGAGTTCGACCTGGACTCTCTGATTGGCTCATGCAGTCCGGCTGAGGAGTCCCCGGGCTGTCCGGAAGACCTCCTCTCCTCCCTGGGTTGCCCCATGGAGCTCGACTCCCTCCCAATGCCCCGTCTCTCGACTCCCGCTCTCTCGGGTCTCCCCTCTGCTTCTCTATCTCCCCCGACCCCGCCTCCTCCGGTCAGCTCTGATCCTTCTGTCATTACAGTGGATGAGCCCGAGTCCTACGTCGACGTACAGGACGGTCCCGTCTTCCCCCCGCGTGTCCCCGAGCCGCAACAGGAGCTGGAAATCAAATCCGAGCCCGCTACTCCAGACCCCCCCGCCCCCTTGGTTGATTCTCCCTCCTCCCCAGCCTACACCCTCGACCTGGGCAGTGAGGTGGACATCACGGAGAGTGAGGTGAAGCCAGTGGTAGCCTCCGTTTTCTCCCAAGTCCAGAGGCTCGTTCTCTCCCTCTCGCCCACCAGCATCATCCTGGTCCTGGCTCCCAAAGACGAGATCGGGATCACCACCACCGTCGTAACCACCACTTCGCAGATCGTTCATTCCTCCATAAGCAGACCATACGCAAAGCCCCCACACACAGCCAGCCCACCATCTCCCAGTGCCCCCAGCGTCAATGTTGAGCCCCCCCGCGATGCAGATGGAGCAGCGAGGGCTACTTTGAAGGCCCCGAAGGCCAAGAAACTGAAGAAGATGGCGCAGAACAAGACGGCCGCCACGCGCTACCGGCAGAAGAAGAGGGCGGAGCAGGGTTCACTTCTCGACGAGCACGGTCTGCTGGAGAGGAAGAACCTGGAGCTGACGGAGAAGGCGGACTCCTTGGCCCGGGAGATCGAGTACCTGAAAGAGCTGATGGAGGAGGTGTGCCAGGCCAGGAGCGCAAAGGTCTCGGTGCTGACCCCTAGTGGTCAGACCTAACAACATGTACGGTGTAAAGCAGAAGAAAGATTTTATTAAGTATCAGTAAAGTATGTGTTATGTCCACACAGCAAACCTTGGATCCACAATTTTCTTCAGAATACTGCTGTTACTTTTTTATATATAAAACACTGGTATTAAATATAGAATACTTTTATCATGTTTAGAGTGGTTATATGGAAACAAGTATTTTCCATTCAGTATATACACTTGTATTTTTATCCAATGTTGGTTAAAGTTTCTCATCTCTGGACCTGCCAGTCGGATGTATTTTATGAATTGTGTATTGTAGTATAACCGGACCATCTGTATTAAACATCTCTTAATAAAGAGTCTCATGGTGAGTGAGTCATTGGTGAGATTCCTTCAGTAAAGTTCATGAGTGTCATGGCGCTGTTAAAGGGTACAGAGTTATTTAACTTCACGAACGCTGCTTAATAAAGCAAATGGCCACTACTGATCACGTCACAGGTTTAGAAGAAGACTTGTCATATTACATAGTTATATACATAAATGAAATGTATTCTCTGTATTTAACCCATCCGTAGTTCTTAAGGAGCAGTGGGCTGCTGTGAAGCGCCCGGGGAGCAACTGGGGGTTCAGTGCCTTGCTCAAGGACACTTCGACATGCAACTCATTGGGATAGCGGGGATCGAACCGACTACCTTGCGGTGGCAGGACGACCCCTGAATGTAACCGTGTCAGCATAAACAATGAGCCTGTGGCTCATCTGATGGAGGAGGATGAAGCCGCCTGACCAACCGCGTGCTGCTCACATGTATTCAATCAGCGGAGTCATGTGAAGTTAAAAAATAGCTTCTTTTTTCTTTTTTTAAGTGCAAGGGAAATCAGAGTCAAATTAAACTGACGTGTGTTTTGTCCGTCTGCTAATGATGGAATGAGGACTCGCTGAAGGGTACCGTCTGTGCGTAAAGTCCTCTTCTGCATTGGTGGTGGGAGTCTGGGGGAAGAGAGGAGCGTGCGAGGGAAGGATAGAGAGAGCGCTGACCTCGGTACGGCTTGAATATTACGAACAGAAATGCGTCCGTTGGGCCCACAACTGTCCCCGGCTGTGCTCGCTGCACTCGGCCCGGGCTTTCATCCAGATAGCTTAAGGACGATCTTTATCTGGAGGCACGCCAAAGTCAAGATGGTGCAGAGCCACGTTCAATAAGACAAACGTTTCCTCCAGAAAAAAAGACTTGGCTAACTCTGCAGATCCCACCGCTGCAAATGCCCTCATTTTGAAAAGGGATTTGGTTTCAGTGGACCGAGAACATTGTAATAAGAGTGAAATTAAAGAAGAGTATAGTAAACCAGAGGGCTATATTCACATGAAACATGGCAGAATAAAGATTAATAGCATATTCTTAAAAGGCCAACGTTTATTTTCCTCAGTTTGAGTTATTTAAGGCACAGAGTCCAGGGCACCCACGATATGAACCGGCATTCCTTCAAATGGATTTGTTAAAAGGGTATTTAACTGGTCGTGCCTCAGCCTAAATTGTATGCTCTAGCATAGAAAGATGATAATAATAAATATGTATTATTTTTCATTGGTTTAAAAAATGTTGTCATAGTATTCTGTGGGTGTGATCTGCGCGCTACAGTGACACCTTGTGGCGGATACGCGCAACTACTTCATGCGGTGTACCTGGAGGAACAGAACAACACGGCAGATTAAAAAACAGTCACCCATGAGTTAATAATAAGATGAACGCCACGAATGCACAGGAATATATCCATATCTTTTTATTGTTGTCTGAGGATGAGCAAAGTACCGATGACGCAATCACCACTGATGAAGGGCCACACAGGAGGTAACATCACTTTGGCCACAGTAAAGTGGGAGAAGTTGCACAGTGCAAAACGCTTCGCTAAAAGCATACGACGTGACATGTTTTACACTGTAAATATACACGGCTTATACAATATATTCACAGGTGAGGCGGGACTCTAAGACTCCAAATGAATGTTTGAAACATTTCTCATATCAAATTGTAAAGTCATGCTTGTCACAAAGTGCTGCGGTAGCCTACGTCACTAGATGGAGCAGTCAGTAAAGCGTAGGGGAAGCAGTGTCAGGCTTTCTTTTATAGGCTACATCAGTTGTAGAAAATAAGGTTGTACAGCATGGCAGTGGTCTCGGTCACATATTATATATGCTTTTATTTGTACCTTTACAGGGTGTGAAGATTTCTTTTGTCCATTTTTTTCTTTTCTTTTTTTTCTTTTGCCATCATAAAAGTGTGACGTCATACCAGAAATCCACATGGACCTGCTCAAGCCAGAGGGAAAAGAAGTGAGGTTGCCTTCAACTCCATAGGCACTCGTTTATCTGCATGCGTTGTCTTTACATGCCTCTGAGAGCTGAATGTATATATTTATTTTGACATATATATATATTTATTTATATTTTTATAAATATATATATATATATACATATATAAATGTCTATATATATATATGTTTATATATATATATATGAATGTCAATATATATATATATATATTTACATGTATTTATTTATATATATATTTATATATTTATAAATATATATACATAGATTTATTTATATATATATATATAGTATTTTTTTCTTCTTCAAAACATCGCTATTGATGCCTCACTGCTGTAGAAAAGGTATTAAAAGCCCTATGTGAGCTCGATGGTCATGAGGTTATGTTGTTTCAGTCGCATGCGGTAGCGTGATGTAGCCGATAGGACACGCCCCGCCGCTCCGATGCTGAGGCACGTAGCTGAGTCGACTTCGTCAAAAAGCGCGCACAGTTTCAATTCAGCCAATTTCCTGCAACTGTCCCGAGCTCCTCGTGCTCAGGACGGCTGGATTTACTTCTGTGGATGGATTCACTTTGAGTTTTCTTCTTTTTTTAATCCTTTTTTTTCATCAGCACGCGAGATCCAAAGAAACCAATTACAGGCTGGACAAAAAGTGCAAACACGGACTCTCTCTCTCTTCTATAGCTCCACTCTGAATTAATATGTGACTTACGTCTGCAGTTTGTAGCAATCAGCATTAATCAGCGTTTCTGTAAATGTACCAGATTTTGCCCTGGAGGAAGCGATTCAACCCTGACTCCCTGAGCAGAAACTAATCACACGTTAATGCTGAGAGTTAAGACATCACTTGGGTCTCAGTGGGTACTCTTATGATGCTGAGGTGCACAAACAAACTGCTCTCTCTCTCTCTCTTTTTTTCATTTCTCTTCCTCACACACGATTATTGTTTGCCGCTCGCTTTCACTCAAACCATTTCCTTTGAATCCCTTTTTTTGATTCAAACTAATTCAAAGCGAATGACATAAATGGCATGAGAAGGGGGACCAAGTCCAGTCCGAGTCCACGACGCGAGTCGTCGCTCTCAGGCCTCCGACGACCGAGAGGGACAAACTAACCGGACCGGTCACGATAACATCGTCTTCTTTTTTCTTTTTTTTCCTCTCGATTTTTAATGCTCTCAACTGGTATCGGTGCAGTCCGACTAGACGTAGTTAGGATGAGGCGCGATGCTTTACTCTGCAGAGCGGGAACACGGTCTCCCTATAGCGGCCGTCGATACCTGTGTGCATGCTCATGGACGGGGATCGAGCTCCGGCCCCTTGAAGCAGAAGCTGCATTTTTCCTCCTCCTCTTGGGGTGGGTAGGGGAGGAAGGTTTTGCTCTTTCATTCCAGTTGTCCGGCGGTCGGTTCGGTTCTAACAGAGCGACCGCCCCCGATCCAAGTCATTTGTTTTCCCTAGAAGCTCTTCGGAGTCGGAGCGGGGTGAGGCTTCTCGAGATGAGGTTTGAGTTACGCGAGGTGGTTAGTTTTTTTGGGGGGGGGGGGGGGGGCTGTTGAAGGGCCAGAAAAAAACGGGACCACGTTCCCTTTTTTTGTGGTAAAAGTGCGATCGCGTCACTGCAGCTGGCATCCCCGACAGTCGTCCTCGGGCTCGGTGTTGTCCGAGGAGTAAGAGCTCTCCTCGCTCACTGTCGAACGCAACACAGGTATGTTAGACACATGGTAGGACACGTACGTGTGATCATGAATGTGAGTGTGTGACTTACACCACTCCGTCTGGATGGGCAGGAAGGCCTTGTCCCCGTTCTCTCTGATCATCTCCTCCATCTTGTCCAGCAGGGCGGACACGCTCCGGTCCTTGCCGGGGATCTTACTGTCCAGGACGTGGTAATAGTTCCCGCAGAATTCCAGTAGTCTCTGCAGCTCCCTGCCGCCTCTGAGGATGTGCTCCTCGATGGGCGTGCGTCCCAGCCAATCGCCGCAGCTGAACAGCACCATGGTGTGGAGGCACGCGCTGTCGCCGAACAGAGTCTCGATGTGAGCCAGGAGGGTCCGCCTCTTCCTGGCGGTGAGCGACGAGACGACGGGCAGCACCAGCAGCAGGGTGTGGGGTCCGGGGCGAAGGAGGGCGGCGCCGCGCTGGGACTCTTGGCGGATGCGCTTCGGGGTTCGCCTCACCGAGAACCAATCCCAGCCCGGCGTGTCCACGATCGTGATCCGCCGGCCGGACACCAGCGCCTGCCTCCGGAGGCACAGCTCCGTCTCCTGGCCCGACTCAAAGTAGCGGCGGCCCAGGATGGAGTTCCCCACCGAGCTCTTCCCAACCCCCTTCCAGCCCAACAAGAGCAGCCTCAACTCTGAAAGCCGGACAGAGGAAGATGGCGAGAGAGCGTGAGAAACCATTTGGACGTCTAACGGTCTCGACTAAGATCTCCTCAGTTGATTAATACTCGTTTTGGCTAGCGTGAGTAAGCTTTTATAGAACATCAATGATGGAGCTTTCTTCTCTCCGGAGAAGCGTTACGACTCTCGTCTCTCCCCTCGACCTTTATGACCCTCTCACTTCCGCTCGCACACAGCCCCCCCCCCCCCCCCCCGGTACCTCTGGGAGGTCCTCCGATCATCTGATCCCTCTGTCGAGCGTGCTCCTCCATCCTCATGCTCTCCTCCTCCAGCGCTCTCCTGGCCTGCTCCTCCTCCAGGAGAATCAACTCGTTCACCTCAAAGTACCAGCCTGCGCGAGAGCGGCGGAAAGCAAAATCCATCTTTGATCGGCGCGTTCATTAATAATGCAAAAATAGCATACTTCGTATTACCATCGAGTGTGAAGAACGAACCTTGGTTGTCGGTGATCATTTCCTCCACCTTCTCCATCAGCTCCGGTACCTGCGTGTTGTCCTCCGTGTCTTTCCGAGTGTTATCGAAGGTGTGGTACCTGCAGGTGGGCGAAGAAACTCTTCTTCTTTAAAGGAGCACTTAAGGAGTCGTACTTCAGCTCGTGAGAACCGTTTGAAAGTCACGACATTCTTAACTAATCGCTGGATTTACTCATTTAATCAATGCAAACATCACCGTTGGTTTCAAACCATCACATGTGATGAAGTCAGAAGACAGTACTTTACTACATTACCCACAATGCCACTTGACTGTTCAGTCGTATTTGACTCTGCCTACTGTTTCCCTTGAAGCTGCCCATTTAACCACAAGATACTGTAATTATTTGTGATTTTCACGAACAAAGACTTTCCACAGACAAGCTCCACTGCTCAGAGATCGATGGCGCCCAGAGAGAAGAGAGAGGGAGGTGAAGAGAGAGAGAAGAGAGAGGGAGGTGAAGAGAGAGAAGAGAGAGGGAGGTGAAGAGAGAGAGAAGAGAGAGGGAGGTGAAGAGAGAAGAGAGAGGGAGGTGAAGAGAGAGAGAAGAGAGAGGGAGGTGAAGAGAGAGAAGAGAGAGGGAGGTGAAGAGAGAGAGAAGAGAGAGGGAGGTGAAGAGAGAAGAGAGAGGGAGGTGAAGAGAGAGAGAAGAGAGAGGGAGGTGAAGAGAGAGAGAGAGGAGATGAAGAGAGAGAAGAGAGAGGAGGTGAAGAGAGAGAAGAGAGGGAGGCGAAGAGAGAGAGAGAGGGAGGTGAAGAGAGAGAAGAGAGAGGGAGATGAAGAGAGAGAGAAGAGAGAGGGAGGTGAAGAGAGAGAAGAGAGAGGGAGGTGACGAGAGAGAGAAGAGAGAGGGAGGTGAAGAGAGAGAGAAGAGAGAGGGAGGTGAAGAGGAGCGCCGTACCTGCTTCCACATCTCTCCACCAGCCACTGCAGGGCCTCCCCGGTGTTCGCTATGTGCTCCTCGATGAAGACCCCTTTGGTCAGCTTGTCCACCCCAGTGAAGACCACCATGGAGTACCTCCAGGTCCCTCCCCCCAAGGCCGCCAGCTGCTCCTCTGCGGCCCTCCTCTCCGTGTCCGTGAACGGCTGGGTGACCGACACCAGCAGCAGGATGGCGTGGGGTCCGGGGGGGCAGAGGATGGCCCCCATGCACGGCCCCTCGCTGTCCAGGGCCGGCTGGGGCCGCGTCGGGTTGTCTGACTCCGCGCCGGCGTCGTCGTTGGCGTTGGCGTCGTTGGCCTCATTGGCGTTGGCGTCATTGGCGTCGGCGTCTTCGCCGTGAGCCTCGGGGATGACCTCCGGGACACCGGGGATGACCCACGGCGGCGTGTCCACCACGGTGACCCGCCGGCCGTAGATCTCCGTCTGCCCGACGTTGCTGTGAGTCGTCTCGGTCCCGATGTCGAAGACCTCGTCCCCGAGGATGCTGTTGGCCGTGGAGGTCTTACCCGACTGCGGCCCCCCCAGGATCAGCAGTCTGCGCTCAGGGGGGTGCCGGCCCCTGGGGTCCCCTGTTGAAACCCAGAAGGATTAGATTGGAGGTTCCTCGCGAGGAGGGGCCTGTACCCTCGCTTTTGTTTCAGTCCCTTGTCGTATCTCTAAAGTACGCTTCAGGGCTTCGTGGAGACGATGATCGTTTCCATGCCAACATGTAGCCTCATCCCTCTCATCTCGCTCCTTTCATTTCCTCTGCGCCCCTCTTATCACCTCACACTCTTGTCCTTGTCCCCTAATCTCCGTCCCATCACCCTCTGTGTGTTTCCTCTATCCTATATAAACCGATTGGGTGGAAGAGGAGGAACCTTGAGGAGCGAACGTGATTCAGTGAAAGTTGGATGAAGAGGATGAATCCTTCAATGACCCATGGAAGAGCGTGAACATTCAGGAGGATGGCAACAGGAAGGACGCCCGCTCCGTCTCCAGGTGTATTGATTCGCTGCTGTGACACTTCCCATGTGAGCTGCTAAACACGGGAAGTTGACACGAGCAACAGTTTACGAGAATGTTTCGCTCCCGACGTGCAACGAGCTCGGAGGGTTTCTGGATGCTGTGACTGAATGAATAGTGTGTGTGGTGGTGTGTGTGGGTTGGTGGGGGGGGGGGCTGCAGCGAGGTGTGCAGCAAAAGGATGAAAGCCCACTTACCAGTGTCAGAGGCAGAGGACACAGCAGCCATCTTGTGTGTAGTAGAACCTCTGGCTTCCTCCTCCTCAGCCCCCCTCCTCCTTCTCCTTCTCGCCTCCACGGTGGATTCCTGTTCCTCGCCTCCTCCTTCAGAAAGCGGCGGGTCCTGAGCGGCGTGCGGACGGCTGGCAGCTCGAATGCTTCTCGGCTCTCTCTTTCACCCTCACCCTCATTCTACTGCAGTGTTGCTCACTCCACCCTCTGTTGCCCGTGTCTACCCCCTGCCTCCCTTTCTCTCTCCTCATACCCCCTCTGCCATGCACCCTCTCTCCCCCCTTCCTCTTTTCCTTTTTATCTCTCTTCCCTCTTTAAAGAAATAATCTGTTATCCCTCCACAGCACCTCACCCCACTCTGGCTCTTTACCGTCCTTCCCTCTGTAGCTTCTCTCCCGGCTCCGTCTCTCGTCTCATCTATCCGTCCGAGCAGAGGGGACGGATTGTGCAATGCAGGAGACTGGAAGCCGAAGCCACCCCAGCAGCAGCAGCAGAAAGATGTCTCGTCATTTACTTATTTTTTTTCTTCAGGCAAAAACAGAGGAAGCTGTTCCTCCCACTTGCTCGTATCACACAGCAGCAGCAGCAGCAGCACTGTGTGCAGACTGCAGTCCGGAGGACAGATAGATGGATAGACAGAGAGAAAGAGAGAGAGAGAGAGAGAGAGGGAGGTAGAGAGAGAGATAAAGAGGGAGAGAGAGGGATCACTATGTTCTCTGTTTACAGCTGGATGTACTCCACAGCTGCTGCATCATGCACAAACACAACTATATTTATGTGATGCCTGCAGACATTGAAACACTGTGAGGCAGGGGGGGGGGGGGTGCTGCATGAATACATTTCAAGATTGAAATATATAACATGCAACCACCGCTTACATAATACACACACGCTTCCATAAATAGCAGAAGACTGTAAGCCCGTTATCTGATTGCATTGGATTTGAGAGCGAGTCGTTTCTGAAGCGTGAAACATTTGAATGAATGAGCTCGTGCTCGGCTAAACGCCTTCATGACGCACGCGACATGGCCAGATGCATTCACGGACCCCTCATGTAGTGAAGACGGTTCAATAAGTATTATCCGTAGGCTACGTACTTTTTAAAGTAAATAATAACCACATTGATACGTTTCTTTGTAAAAGGCTGGTGGCGTGACGTCACTCTCACGTTTCGGGGCGTGGTCTGACTCTGTTGCGTCGCAGCTGTTTTGAGCAAAACAATTGAAGAGCAATTAAGCGATGACCTCGGTGGAGCGAGCGCGCGCGTGACAAGTGTCGTACTCTGACCTCACGCCGTACGTCGACTTGTAGTGTCGTAAAAAAAAAAAAAGTCAAAAAGAAAAACCCCTTTCCTCTCCCACGTGACGCTGCCGAAGTCGGCGCGGCTACTGGAGAAGCTACCGTCGGTGTGTGTCCGTGTGTGTGTCGGTGTGGTTGCAGAGCAGACGTCTGTGCTTCAGCGGACACCACCTCGTCTTCACCAACATGGAGGGAGCCGACGAGTACATGACGTACCGGTCCCCGCTGGTGTCCAGGTACGCCAGCAAGGAAATGGCCTACAACTTCAGTGACAGGAAGAAGTTCACCACCTGGAGGAAGCTGTGGATCTACCTGGCCAAGGCGGAGAAGGTTTGACTCGCCCTGCAGTGTGTTGGTGTTTATGCACACTTTGTCATGCTTTAGGAGTCTTATGCACTTAAGTGTGCGACCTTCAGAGAGCCCTATCAAGTTCCCTGCCCTAAATATAGTTTTAAGGAGCTTCCTGCATAGTTGTCAAGTCCTGAGCTCAGCAGAGTTAATAACTGTGTACCCCATGTGTCATACAATAAGCAGAATAACAATCTGTTTAAGGCATCATCATTTAAGTCTTTAAAAGGTTATCATTTTATCGTTTAATTTACACTGAGATCACGTGTACATATCGTTTAATCACATTTTAACCAATGAAAATGCAAGTTGGTAATTGAAGCATAAAGGTCAGGTTCAGGTGTTCTAGGTTACCCAATACTACTTGTGGACTGTTGGTCCTGCATTAGGACACCAACAACTGAGCCTGTGTTCTTTACTTTGATAGACAGATAAACCTCCCTGACCGACAGTATCGAGCCTATATTCTGAATCGGTACATTTGCTCAGTCAAATCCAAATAAAAGCATTTTGATTCTTTGGAAACTTGTTGTCTTTGCAAAAATCTACAATACATGAACGTGTGTTTGAACATTGCTTTGTTGCACTGGGAGTCTGTGTCTTGACATTTAACTCTCAAACCAAACAGCTATATACTTGTATACCTTTACGGTCCCTCGGCTCATGTTTAGCACGCCGGCATCGAGGTTCACCCCCCAAAAAATGTAAATTGACCTAAAACACAAGCTTAGAATTCCTCAGAGTGAATTCTGCATTTGTCATATCTAAAAGTGCCGATGGGGTGGGGTTAATTAACAGCTGACAGACAAGCATCACCTCACATGACCACACACACTATAATCAGCACTAATGGGAGTTCAGCTTTTCTGTATTTCCAGTGTTTTTAAGATGCTCTTCAGGGGGTTTAGCTTTGCTACAGGTGGCGAGGCCTGCGGCTGCCTCTGTGTAGCCTGTGAGTGAAAATAGCATCCGGTGAATGTCACGGTAACAAGAGACCGCCTCCCTGAGCGCTGCGTGGTAATACTCCAACAGACTAACCAACGCAGCCTTTGTAGTGTTTTTTGTAATTTCTTGTGTTGGGTCACTCTTTATAGAAACAGTCTGACCTTTTGACCTTGCGGGGTTTGAAGTTGTAACGCGTTGAAAGACGTACTTTAAGGTTTGGGCTTAATTTGTCCATTAACCCATTCTGTAGTTTTATCACATGACTACCCCCCCCCCCCCCCCCCCCCACACACACACACACACACACACAATCTAATCAGGATCTCACGAGGAGAGCACATGCCTGTCAAGACTGTCTCCAGTTCGGGTTCATATTATTTATCTAAATAGATTAACCGTACACTACCAGCAGCAGCTATTTTAACCACGTCTCCATCGTTCTCCTCCTCAGGTTTTGGGTCTTCCCATCACGGACGCTCAGATTCTGGAGATGGAGAGCCACGAAAAGGACATCGACTTCGCCATGGCGGCGGAGGAGGAGCGTAAGCTCCGGCACGACGTCATGGCTCACGTCCACACCTTCGCTCACTGCTGCCCGACCGCCGCTCCCATCATCCACCTCGGCGCCACCTCCTGCTACGTGGGAGACAATACTGTAATTTGGATGGACTACTTTTTCCTCGTTTCCTAGTTTCTCCCCCACCTATCTTGTAACGATGAACCGACTCCAATTCCCATCTAGAAAACATAGGACTGCATTGGGGTTAAGTGTGTAGTTCTTTTGTTCCCTAAGTGGTTCTGTGTTTCCTCTTTAGGATCTGATTATGCTGCGTGATGGATTTGACATTCTTTTGCCTAAGGTGAGGCTCAGCTGTTTGCCAGAAAACACACAAACAAGCACACGCACACACGCACACGCATACGCACACGCATGCCCATTCAGTTGTGCATCTCATTGTTACATGATTGTTTTTCTTGTGTTCTTCTCTGCAAGCCTCAGCTGTTCAGAAACGAGTCAACAGTGTAGAAGTAATCACTGCAGTAGTTATTCCAGTGCGGTGTTTTGTTTCGCCGTGCATTGAACGCACCAATAAGCGTTGCCTGAGTAACATCGGTGTGTTACGCAATACTTCTGTCCTCAAACCCTTTTGTTCTTTTCTTTTCCTCAGCTGGCCAGAGTCATTGACAGACTGGCAAACTTTGCGGAGCAATACGCTGACCTCCCCACGCTCGGCTTCACGCACTACCAGTGAGTCTCTTCAGAGGCGTCATGTCTGCGGTGGCACCAAGAGCATGCAACATATTTCCTTCCTCCTCCCTTTTCCTCCTCTTCCTCCTCTGCCTGCAGGCCGGCCCAGTTGACCACGGTGGGAAAGCGGGCGTGTCTCTGGCTGCAGGACTTGGTGATGGACATGCGCAACATGCAGCGAGCCCACGACGACCTGCGTTTCCGGGGGGTCAAGGGGACCACCGGCACCCAGGCCAGCTTCCTGCAGCTCTTTCAGGGGAACCATGACAACGTACTCATCGGCACTGACGGCGACTTCATAATTTAAGAACCTTTTTTTCATTATGATGGATTATAAATGTCGTATTTTCCTTCATCAGGTGGAGGAACTTGACAGAATGGTGACGGAGATGGCTGGGTTCGAAAAGTAAGTTGTAGTGAGTCCTTTCTCGATTTTATGACGACACCAGACGAGCAGACACGGCGTTGTGGCTCGATTTGTTTCTTCTGGATCGATGCGGACTCATCTCTTAACTTGGGCCTCGCTCCTATCTGACCGCTCGGTGCGACGCCACAGGACACGCACGGGACCTCAGTCTCCTTCTTTCTACTGGTTAATACTGGAGCGGCACAAGGTCACCGTGTCTCTACGTCCGGTGTTCCTGTAACCTGGGAGATGGATGCGCTGTATGGGATCTTTGCGGTTGTAATTTAAGCCTCATTTAAAACACTTCCCTCTGTATGTTGTGGCAGTACACAGTGGAATACACGTTCCTTCCTCAATGGAGATGATAACGAGTTATTGTGTTGAATGCCACGAGCACAACACGGTTGGTGTTGTGTGTTCTAAGCCCTGATGGCGTTGCTCCACAGGTCCTACCTGGTGACCGGGCAGACCTACAGCCGTAAGGTGGACGTAGACTGTCTGTCCAGTCTGGCCAGTCTGGGAGCAACTGTTCACAAGGTGAGCGGCAGGAGACGTAGAGGAACGTCGCCATCTGGTGGTGTTGGATGGAACTGCTCCTTTACCTGACTTTTCAGTACCGAAAGATTGTTTAATGAAAAAGCTGTGTGCAAGATGTAATGGAAGTTAACCGTTTCAATCTCCTTTAGAGAAGAAGTGTGACGTCGAAACACTTAAATGTCTTTAAGCTTTTATTGAATAGAAAATTTGAATAATATAATTGAATGACCAGCAGTTCGAGATGAGCCGAGTAGCGCAGTTACATTTAGAAGAACATGATAATTAGGGATCAAACTTTTCACATGTAAGGCAACATCAGGCTTGACTTTCTTAACTTCACAGGCGATATGGATGTAGTGAATTGTCCATTATTAAATGAATGGTGTCCGTTGTCCCTAACAACCAGTCTGAGCTCATCCTCCCTCCATCTGTCTGCTGCAGATCTGTACAGACATCCGGCTGCTCGCCAACCTGAAGGAGCTGGAGGAGCCCTTCGAGAAGGAGCAGATCGGTACGGTGGCTCGCTACTTGCCTTGACGCGTCGTCCCGTGATGCAGGTCTCAGTGAGCTCGTGTCCCTCCTCCAGGCTCCAGCGCCATGCCCTACAAGAGGAACCCCATGCGCGCCGAGCGCTGCTGCAGCCTGGCCCGACACCTGGTGGCGCTGTTGGCCGACCCGCTGCAGACGGCCTCGGTCCAGTGGCTGGAGAGGACGCTGGACGACAGCGCCAACAGGTCGACACCCCGGACACCGATTAACTGATGTGACGACCCACAGCTGTCCGGGCGGAGGCTTCTCTTTCTCTCGCTGCCTCCACACGTTTACTCATTTCACCCCCTCGCACGTGTGCAGGAGGATCTCGTTGCCCGAGTCGTTCCTGACGGCGGACATCATCCTCAGCACCCTGCAGAACATCTCCGAGGGCCTGGTGGTCTACCCCAAAGTCATCGAGAGACACATCCGCCACGAGCTGCCCTTCATGGCCACAGAGAACATCATCATGGCCGTGGTGAAGGCCGGAGGCAACAGACAGGTGGTGTTGGAGTTCTTTTTTTGGTACAAGAGAGTTTGTAATCGAACTTCAGTGGTTGAAATAACAAGCGTCTCGTCCTTCAGGACTGCCACGAGAAGATCCGTGTGCTTTCCCAGGAGGCGGCGGCCGTGGTCAAACAGGAGGGTGGAGATAACGACCTGCTGGCCAGAGTCCAGCGAGACCCCTACTTCGCCCCCGTCCTGGGGCAGCTGGACACCATACTGGACCCCAAGACCTTCATCGGCCGCGCTCCCCAGCAGGTACCACATGTGTTCCAGCTGCCGCCCTGACCGCTCCTCTGGCGTCACAGGAGGATCTGCATACTAATGAGGTGTCACGCCCTCTCCTCCAGGTCACCAGGTTCCTGTCTGAAGAAGTACGCCCCCTGCTGGAGCCTTACAAGGCTAAGATGGATGTCAAGATCGAGCTTGACCTCTGATGCTCGCACACACACACACACTGATACAATGACTCGCACACACGCCAGGAAAAGGCCTCGTCATGTTGACAATCCCCCTCAATAAAGAACAATCACTGAACTAATCATCTCGATCAGTGTTTTCTTTTCTGTCTGCTGCATTTAAAAGGTTGAATAAAATGTGACTTACTTAAAATCATACACTTATCATACCTGCAAACTTGTCACCTTACGGTGAAATTCACCATTTTGAAATCAGAATAGGTCATCCACGTGAATCGTGTAGATTCGAAGAGTTTTTTGGTGTGAACGTACCTTAAGGCCCTGTTCTGTCTCCTTGATTGTTTCATTCCGTTCACCTGCCCTCAGCCACTCTTGTCTCGTTAGTGTCTCATGCCGTACACCTGTGTTCCCCCTATATATTGTGCCAGTCTTTCCCTCGTCTCCTGCTGGATTGTTGTCTGTTGTTCTCCTTGTGTTTTTGGTGCCAAGCTCTCTACTGTTACTCTAGTGGTGGGCCGTCCGGGCCTTCTAAGCCTTCTCTGAAGGCCTAAATATAATTACAAAATTAAAGCTATTTTATAATTAAAAAAAAAAAAACTTATTTGCTTAATTTCTGTTTTCTTATTGCACTAGTGTCTTCCTCTGTTGCTGCGCTTCCATCCCGCAGCGCTGCTTCCAGTCCAATTTATTTTAACGGGAGCTTTTATCCAATCAGATGTCAGCTCCACAGTCTATGGAAGAAGAGCAGCTCGTCTCAGGCCTTCACACGGGCCAAGCACAGCCTGGTGAAGTACATGGAGGCCTTATCTACGATTGACATAATCTTCAACCAATCATATCGTTAGTTTGACATCCTGAGCCCGTGGAGCAGCTGTAGAGTTTCTCTGTCATCAATTCCCTCCAAATGTGTTTTGATATCTGACAGGCTTTTTTCAGAACGCTTGTACTGTTCAATCAGAACGCTTGTACTGTTGTTGCCATGGAATAATTCATATTTATTTATAAGGAAAATGTAAGCTAGCTGTCCAAATCCTGCCAAGAGGAAACGCACGTCGAGGACCGCATAATTAGTGTGATGCTGCTTATGTTTATGAATAAAGATGAATTATTAGATAGCAACAACAGTACAAGCGTTCTGATTGGCTAATGGGTCTTCATGCCAGCCACGTATCGCCCTCCTCGCTGGTCTGATACGGATCCGTACTGCCATCTTAGGTCATTTTCAAAATGAGCGATATTGATAGACATCAACAGCCAAGAGCAGTGGTCCTCAAACTAAGGCCCTCCTCCACATTTGGCCCGGCCCTCTGAACAAGAGAGGCTTATGATTTTTTTTCAGTCTGGACCAGCCCCTGTTTAATAGAACGGAATAAGAATTTTCTCTCTCTCTCTCTCTTTCTCTCTCTCTCTTCTCTCTCTCTCTCTTTCTCTCTCTCTTCTCTCTCTCCCTCTCTCTCTTTTCTCTTGAATTCTCTCTTTTCTCTCTCTCTCCCTCTCTCTTTTCTCTCTCTTCTCTCTCTCTCTCTCTTCTCTTCTCTCTCCCTCTATCTTTTCTCTAAACATAACTAACGTCAGTAAACAGCTGGACGAGGCTTTGAAATCACGGAGTTTTTGTTTGTTTATTTTTTTAGGAACCGTCGGCTCAGTTGTGACGTCATGTTTTCAGCAGCGCTAATGTTGTGGTTGATTTATCACAAAACAACGTCAGGGGACAAACACCGTCAGGTGTGTCTGGTGCTGCGGGTCAGAGGAGAAGGAGGTGCAGCCGTTCGGTGGCGCGAGGAGCACTGCGCGGAGGAGGAAGTGGAGGAGGAGGAGGAGGGGCGCGGGGGGAGGGGGGGGCTCGTGAGCGCCGCGGAGCGGGTCTAGGCGAAATTCTCACAAGAACTCAAATAAATGCCCCGTCGGATATTAAAACACATTTGGGGGGACTTGATGACAGAAAGAGTAACGTTTATTCTTAAATACGGATGAATAAAAAAATGTGTCTCCAGCAAAAAGGGCACTTTACTCATCCAGGGCAAAGGGGCTGGTGCTTGAGCACCACTAGGGCTCTATCTGTGCACGTGCCTGCTCTACATGTACAGGACTGTCTCAGAAAATTAGAATATTGTGATAAAGTTCTTTATTTTCTGTAATGCAATTAAAAAAACAAAAATGTCATGCATTCTGGATTCATTACAAATCAACTGAAATATTGCAAGCCTTTTATTCTTTTAATATTGCTGATTATGGTTTACAGCTTAAGAAAACTCTAAAATCATATCTCATAAAATTAGAATATTTCCTCAGACCAAGTTAAAAAAAAGATTTATAACAGCAAAACAAAATCAAACATTTGAAAATGTCCATTAATGCACTCAGTACTTGGTTGGGAATCCTTTTGCACGGATTACTGCATCAATGCGGCGTGGCATGGAGGCAATCAGCCTGTGGCATTGCTGAGGGTTTATGGATGCCCAGGATGCTTCAATAGCAGCCTTTAGCTCATTTGCATTGTTGGGTCTGGTGTCTTTCAGCTTCTTCTTCATAATACCCCACAAATTCTCTATGGGGTTCAGGTCAGGGGAATTGGCAGGCCAATCGAGGACAGTAATGCCATGGTCAGTACACCAGTTACTGGTGGTTTTGGCACTGTGGGCAGGTGCCAGATCATGCTGGAAAATGAAATCCTCATCTCCATAGAGCTTTTCAGCAGACGGAAGCATGTAGTGCTCTAAAATCTCTTGGTACACAGCTGCATTTACTCTGGACTTGATGAAACACAGTGGACCAACACCAGCAGCTGACATGGCTCCCCAAACCATCACTGACTGTGGGAACTTCACACTGGATTTCAAGCAACTTGGATTTTGCGCCTCTCTTTTTGTGTCTTACCCTCCTGATGGAGGGTGTCAATGATGGTCCTCTGGACAGCAGTCAGATCAGCAGTCTTCCCCATACTTGTGATTTAGTTTACTGAACCAAGCTGAGTGTTTTTCAAGGCTCAGGAAACCCTTGCAGGTGTTTCGAGTTAATTAGACGATTCAAGTGATTTGTTTAATACCCTACTAGTATACTTTTTCATGATATTCTAATATTTAGAGATAGGATATTTGAGTTTTCTTAAGCTGTAAGCCATAATCAGCAATATTAAAAGAATAAAAGGCTTGCAATATTTCAGTTGATTTGTAATGAATCCAGAATGCATGACATTTTTGTTTTTTTAATTGCATTACAGAAAATAAAGAACTTTATCACAATATTCTAATTTTCTGAGACAGTCCTGTATATACATATAAACAGGTTTCCTGGTGGAAGTCACGTGTCAGTGCCTTGATCTCCGTGGCCTTGTCCGTCACCATGGAAACAGTCACATGACATGTCTGCGCTTTGGTTCTGTGCTGTGACGTCGCTCGTGAGTCGTGACGTCACGGAGCACCGAACCAGAGTCTGTAAGTAGAAGTGATTTCCAGCAAAGCAGCAGAGGGTTTTGTGGATCCCACAGGATTCTGAACCGCCCACACGGGGGGAGCGATTCATCAATCGCCTCCCTCCCCAACGGGTCGGGACGGTTTGGCGAGAGTCACTGTGTGACTACTCCTACACCCCATCCCGGGGTGGTTTGGTTTCTCTGGGATTCACAAATGGGATGGGGCCCCTTTTAGCCCTAACCCTTGTTTAACCCCTTAGTTTAGTTTAGTCTAGTTTAGTTTAGCAAAATATAGAGCGTATTCACGTGAGTACCCACAACAAACTCTGGCGGCCATGTTGGGGTCCCACCACGGCATTGTTTTGCTTGTTTGTATGCCGCTCTTCCCTTAGAAATGACCATTATATCCTGAAGGAGACACAATTTCAGTTCAAAGCGGTGTGCCTTGTGATTATGGTTCTGTGCCTCATTGTTGGATGTGGGACTAATGATTCAGAATATGGGTTTATCAGGTCAACAAGACGGGCTATTACTTCAACTTGTCATGCATTTACTTCAGCTTCACTCGGCGTCTGAGCGTTAGGACTGTTCTCATGTGTTTCTGTTGACACATCGGGTTGTGGGCACGTTTCCATTGACACACTCGTCAATAATCTCTGGAGCTGGAAGCGGCTTCATCCAGACACTCGTCCTGGAGGCGGAGCTGTGCGACGACGGATCATATATGAACCCAGACACGGGACGATTGATCAGGTAAATCAGGTAAAAAAGCGTTGCAAATATTCAATTCCAACCGCTGAAATCTTTCTTTGGTAATGCAGAAGGACATGAGGTTGCTGGGCTCTCGCATGATCAAACAGCGGACACGATAGCCAGGTCAACTTCTTCTGACATTTAATAAGTGGGACCCCAAGATGGCGCGATTGAGATTCTGACGTCACGTGAATACGCTCTATAAAAGGCTCTTTTAAGAGCCACCCACACCATCTTTAAGAGCCTTTACTTCTATTGTCAATAATGGTAGACACAATATTCATTTTATAAGTTGAACTTACCTTCTATATAACTGGGCATCGTTAAATACCCGTTTCAATATTCTAAATTCATGGCTGTCGTAAGTTTCAGTCAGTAGCCTAACCTTCGTTAAAGGTCGTTTACGTTGATCGTAACCAACTCCTCGAGGACTGAAGGAAGACCTGAAGTCACACTCACCCACCACCATTCAATAACAATTGAGACAGGATCTT
Source organism: Pseudoliparis swirei (assembly GCF_029220125.1). Lineage (NCBI taxonomy): Eukaryota > Metazoa > Chordata > Actinopteri > Perciformes > Liparidae > Pseudoliparis > Pseudoliparis swirei. The sequence goes on along the minus strand of NC_079410.1, from coordinate 17,306,119 downwards.
AGTTCTTAATAGTTTCAATAATAAGCAGAATATTAAACCAGAAACAGTCAGACATGGTTGGTTGAAAAGTGCTTGTTTTTTATTTAATGTCGATGTATGTGCATTATTTATGTATTCTTTAATGTAGATTGATTGATGTGCAAAAATAACAATGTTTCCATTTAAATTGACTCCTACCAAAACGGAAGAAGTCTGAATACTTTCTGAAGCCAGTTAATTCAAATCAATATAAAGTTTTTGGTCCCATCTCGTTTATCTGAAGGTCAAAGTCTTGCTCAGTCAAGAGCTGCTGTTTTCTCTTCTGGAGATTGAGGCCACTTCAAAAACCTCCAGGAAGTTTACAGACTTTGTTTGATGTGATTTGGGTTTAGGTGGTACATGAGTCCTGTTCTGTTTTGTACTGTTCAAGAGCCTGGAAACCCCCCACAAAACAGGACATTTAATTTAAAGAGTAATATGAAATGAAGGGGGGAGATATTTAATAACCAAGATATGTCCATTACATTAATAATGGAATCAATATGATTGAACACATGCAGCTCATACTAGCACTTAAATAGTTTTCCACTTCCACAAAGCCTTTTTTTATTCAGCACATTTGAGACATTTGACAAAGTAATATGGTTCATGATAATATCCTGAGACCCAGTCATGTGTGTCCTCTGTGGTGCACATCTTGGTTTTGGATCTTTTCTTTGACTCATTTGAGGTATCCTCTCAAATCCTGCTGTACTCTCAAGAGGACATCCGGAGTTTTTCAGTGGTACCACGTGTGTCGGGTTGGAATGATGACAACTTCATGAAACCTTTGATACAAGATCAGCCAGTAGTTTCATTTGTCGATTTCCAGTTCCACACACAACGAGCCTTTCTATAGTACATACATTTTAAACATTAGATAAAGTAATATGGAGCTTAGGTTAATTGGAAACTGTATCTGTGAGTGTGGATGTCTGATGTTTTCATCCAGATGCTTCACACCACCAGCTCAATAAATACATATGCTCGCAACAATAGTGACTTGTTCTGCGCATGCTCTGCAAAACAGCCAATCCGACGCAAGCAACAGCACAGCCTCGTTTGCATCGAGCTGATATATATTCCCCGCCTTGAGCTTCAGGAGATACCTTCCCACTCCGAAGAATCAGTCAATCATGCCTGAGCCCACAGTCAAAGCGCCCAAGAAGGGCTCCAAGAAAGCCGTCTCTAAGGTCGTCACCAAGACCGGCAAGAAGAGGCGCAAGTCCAGGAAGGAGAGCTACGCCATCTACGTGTACAAGGTGATGAAGCAGGTCCACCCCGATACCGGCATCTCCTCCAAGGCCATGGGCATCATGAACTGCTTCGTGAACGACATCTTTGAGCGCATCGCCTGTGAGGCCGCTCGTCTGGCTCACTACAACAAGCGCTCCACCATCACTTCCAGGGAGATCCAGACCGCTGTCCGCCTGCTGCTGCCCGGCGAGCTGGCGAAGCACGCGGTGTCTGAGGGAACCAAGGCCGTGACCAAGTACACCAGCTCCAAGTAAACCTGCTGGAGACCACCACCTCAACGGCTCTTTTAAGAGCCACCCACCTCTTCTGAAGATCAATTCCTGATGTGCACAGAATATGGAGTTTGAACCCACTGAGACAAATACATGAGTCCAGTGTTATCGTTCTGTTCCATTCCCACAATCCGTTTTTGGTATACAGCGACTTAAAGACTATGCGCCGAGAGCTCAATCGTTATTATTTTACTTCAGTATCTAATATACGTAGCAGCAGCTGCACAAATGTGAATGCAGTCATGTAAACTATCATGCTTTTTATATACATATACTGGACAACTTCTGCCACACACAATTGTAACCATCGTGGTAGACTTTAAACATGTCTGAGCCCTTGAGGTCTAAGCTAAATATGAAGTCTCCTCTCTACCTCCATCTGCCTGATGGAGCGTGGAGGTCTCCATCGTGGAATATGCCTACTATGAACTATTCATACACTCTGTCATATTCATTGAATGTATTTAAACTCTAAATCTGTCCTTCTGTACACATGACATCTATTGCATCTGTCCATCCTGGAGAGGGATCCTCCTCTGTTGCTCTCCTGAAGGTTTCTTCCCTTTTTCCCCCCTGAAGGGTTATTTGGGAGTTTTTCCTGATCCGATGTGAGGTCAAAGGTCAGGGATGTCTCTGTGTACAGATTGTAAAGCCCTCAGACACATTTGTAATTTGTGAAATTGGGCTATACAAATAAACTGAATTGAATTAAATAATGTACTAAGACTAAACACGACATAAGTGTCAGTGTTAATCGTTAAAAGTGTCCATCAGATGTGAATGGAGCCAAATCAAAAATGCCATAAACTTTCTTTGGGTGAAAACGAACCTGTGAACCTGGACTGGCCAAGATTTAAGCAATTACATTAATATAAAATGGACCCTTGATGAAGGTTTCTTTTTTCCCTATGAAAGGTCAGGGATGTTGTGCAAATGTGTATTTTGTGATAATGGGCTATATAAAATAAACTGAATTTAATTAAAATCCTCTGTGAAAACCTTTTGATACACGCTGATTTCAGTGAACAATTTCCTGGGAGAGTTAGATTTAACAAATATATACATTAATGGTTGAGACTTCCTATCGGCTTAAGATTCTTAATGTGAACAATGAAACACTGGCTAAACCACCTGTTTAGGGAAGGACAGTGAGTGGTGATATATATAATATATATATGTATATATATATATGCATACACATTAGCGTTCTGCTTCCTGCTGCCCAGTCCTTCAAACGCTGCCTTGTCCTCCATCAGCGCCTGGTCGCTCTTCACACCCTGTCCCCCCTCCACGTCTCCGTAGGACCTCACGGTCAGACGGGCTGCCAGTGGCGGCTGGTGAATTTTGGGGGGGGGGGGTGCAGTTGGGCGACGCGGTTTAAATAGCACTCAACAATGAGAAGAAAAGAGGTTTTGAGTAGAATATTGTTAAAAACAAAGCTTTATTTCAAGAACACAGCGTGCTCAACACTGTCCAATAACAACTATCAACACACTGTAACTTTGGGCATGAGAGGTTCAGAGCAGCTTTAAGAAACATTGGGTTGGGTTTCAGAGGTTTGCAAAATAAAAGAGTTTCACCCTCACATGAAAGAGGTTCAGAGCAGAATAGAGTCAGAGAGATCACATGTTACATTGGGTGTTTGACAGAGTAGACCCACTACTGTAAAGACAAGTAGCCCTCCTCTCTTTAAAGTTGGCAAACTTCTCAATAACTCTCTGGTTAAAGTCAATCATGTCTGTGACGAGCCTGTTTCCATTATTCTGGAGGGAATGTGTCTGTTTTCCAGAACTTCTTCGTTGTGTTTCGATGCCAGTTCGGTCTCCTTCTGCTGCTCTGCTCTGCAAACAGGGTTAGCTTCATGCTGTTAGCTCGTTAGCTTCATGCTGTTAGCTAGATAACTGCGGCAAGATTCGTGTTTCTTACACTTGTCTGCAGCTCTTTAGATCCCTCCCCCCGTTGTAGTCCAGAGAGTTTCAGTCCCAGGACTTTGGAACAACAGACAGGGGAAACTAGACAACGCATTACTCACTGAGCCTCCAGCTGACAGCTCCGTTAGCAACCTGCTCTGTAGCTCCGTGGAGCTCTCTGGCTGAGGGAACGATACCGGTCTCTGATCTGCCGAATAGTCCAATCACGTGAAATAATAAAACGATGTCATTGGCCAATGAGCACACATTTTTGTGCCCCAAGATTCACGTTTCATCCGCCAATGAGAAGCCATCCTTGCCAAAACGACCGTGAAATGTTTGCTCGCTGCCGTACACACACGTTGGGCCGGAGCCCCGTAAAGGGGGAGGGGCTTCTCTCCGTGATGATGAGTGGCGATATATTATATTTTTTTCACATTAACTTAAGTGGTTGTTGACAGGCTGACGGTCTGCCACACACATTTAGCGCGTCAACACGGTATATTTACTATTTAAATGATTTGGTATATAATGTTTTTTGACAGGATGTATTTTTTTTCTTCTTCTTTTTTTTCATCTCAAAATGTTAAGAGGGGCGGCGCCCTAGCGCCCTCTATGGACGCACCGCCACTGCGGGCTGCTTCATGAATGAGGCGTTTCCACGAAGCCTTCAACCCGGGGAGGTCCTCGTTGGAGAAAGGGAGGGGATTCTCATCCTCCTCATCTTCCTCCCACCCTTTGTTATCCTTGTACTCTGAGAACTCCTCCTTTGACATGCAAATCATCTGAATATACACAAAGCGAATGGTTTTTCTTCCAACACAGCATGGTGTTGGTTTTCCAGGTTTTGTGCAGTGTGCAGCAGACCGATGTCCCCCTCCCCCACCTTGAGCGCGGTTTGTAGCTCTGTGTCTGTGAGGCAGCCCTGTTTGCCAAAGACGAAGGATCCTTTCTCTCGCATCATCTGACACTGCTCCTCCATCAACTGCCGCTCCGAATCAGACTGAACACCTGCAAAGAGAGGAGGAAGATGAGATGGGGGGGATCTAGCGGAAGCACAGGGTTGTATTTGGGTCCGTCCATCATATCCATCACGTTCACCTTGCATGGCGACCTTGTAGAGGTTGGCGACGGGGACGTCAGCGGTGTCATTGCCGTTGCTCCGGTAAGGCTCTGTGAAGCCGTACATGTGCAGCAGCTGCCAGTTGGCCCTCTGCCCGTAGGTGTTAAACACCTCCTCGCCTTTGAGAATCGGGCGCAGGCAAACCATCTTCAAACTGTCCTGAGGACATTCGGTGTGTAGAGAGAGAGACGAGAAGCGCGGGTAATAAGTCACACTTGTTTGAAACAATACAAATATCCATTGTCATGAAGAGTGGATGTTCCCCCTCACCGGTGTAAACTCCAGGATTGCATTGTGATTGGACACGTGGTTCAGCATGTCGGCCATGGGAAACATCATCAGTGGGTTTGGGGCCTTCTCCTCTTGATCCTCCTCCTTATACTCCTTCTCCTCCTCATCGTCTTCGCTATCCTCCTCTTCCTCTGGCTCGTGGAAACTTCAGAGAGGAGGATGGGGATGTATTTTTAGAGGTTTCAATGAAGCAATGAGGATCCAGACAATGAGAGAGTGTGTGTGTGTGTGTGTGTGTGTGCGTGCGTGCGTCCTGGTCACTAACCTGTAGGCCATGACGAAGGCCACCAGCTTCGTGTACAGCTCCAGTGTGTGCGTGTCGGGGTTCCACAGGTCCGGGTGCTTGGCGATGAAGGGAAGGACCAGGTCTGTGTCGTCCCTCTGGATGTTAGCCAGGTCTGTGTCCACGGCCTCTGGGATGCCTGTTCCCCTCAGTAGTTTGTCTCTCTCCTCTTTCGACCTGGACAAATTAACTGTAAATTACTGCGAAGTAAAGCTATAAGTTCACACTTCTTTCACTGAAAAAGTTAAAAGGAAAGCTGTTCCTGGAGTTGGCAACGTGACAGTTTTGTGTTTTTAGTGAACTGATCTTCAGGATAGGGATTTAAATAGTTTCCTTACCAAAACATGGGGTGGTCCAGAGTCTTGAAGTCGGTCCACAGAGAGAGGTAGGGTTTCCAATGGGACTGTGAAGACGTATACTCATACAGCAGAGCCAGCAGCAGGGGGACCCAGCCAGACGAGCTCTCCAGAGAAGACCTCTCTGTGACGGGCGGGAGGAGAAGCTGGGTTACAAAGTGTGTGTGTGTGTGGGGGGGGGGGGGGCTCACGTTTCTCCACGATTAAAACCGTCACCTTTCTCCAGCACGACAGACACCGTGGTTGTTTCCTGGTGGAGGAGAGCTGATCTGGGGATGGTGAATACAACCTCTCCCTCCTCAATGTCGTCTAGAGCCAGCATCCCGTACTCGGCCACTGTTCCCTCTTTACTCACACACACCTACAGAGAGACACTGTCTGGTTATGGAGACAGGGATCAACTCAATAAGTGCAAGTTCTTCAAAACCTTTTGACAAATACTGAACGTGGCAGGAACAACACAGTAGAAATGATCTTATACGCAGCCCCAGAGACTGGTTCGTGCTGAGGCCAACACACCATACTGCTGAGCACCAAGCCGACTCTCTTGCACCACTGGAGAAAGTCCTGCAGCGGATTGACCTCTTAACCATCATCGACCTGTCGGCAAAATGATAGAAACAAATAGGTAAACATCCGTAACATGAAATTGCACGTGCGAACGCCCGGTTACACTAGTTTATAAAGAAACGGCACCAACAGCTGAAATACATTAACAGGGCTCTCAAGTTTTGAAGGCAGGCAAGAGTGACATATCCATCATCATCACTCCTATGGAGGACTTAAATTGACTTAAGTATAAATAAATACAAGAATAAATAAATAAATGCTTAAATAAAAGTATCAATAAATAAATAAATACATAAATAAATACATTTATTCTTGTATTTATTTATTCATTCATACATTTATTTAAGCATTTATTTATTTATTCATACATATATTTAAGCATTTATTTATTTATTCTTGTATTTATTCATGCATTTATTTATACTTAAGTCATTTTAAGTCCTCCATACCTCCATACACTCCTCCCGCAGAACGAAACTTTCGGATATCAGTCGCCTCACGTGCAATTCCAGGATGCTTTATTTTCATTAGTTGCTGGATTAATTCTTACCCAGATACAACAGATACAGGTTTTTTCCAGTTGGCTATTGTGTAGCCCATTTCTTTTTTTTGATTGGCTGATAAGTGGCACCTCACAGCAGAACTCCAGGGGAGCGCTTGATTTCTCCATGGTGAGGGCAGCGAGCCAGCTCATGTTTGCGTGCTGCGGTACATTAAAACATTAAATAGCCGAGAGGTTTTTTTCAGCGTGAGAAATACCATGTGTGGCGGGAGTGCGTGACTTAAGACCGAAATGCGTGACTTGAGAGCCCCGACACTAGTGAAGCTGTCCTCAACCTGCGTTTCCTCTGGGCAGGATTACACAGCTAGCTTACATTTTCTTTATGAATAAAGATGAATTATTATATGGCAACAACAGTAGGCTACAAGCGTTCTGATTGGCTAATGGGCCACTTCGTTGCACGACATGAGACTGTTAAGTTGTAATAGTTTATTTTGATAACATCTGCAGAGGTCTTATGGTTTAAATTAATACATATAGAAAGATATTATAATAGACAATATTAAGGAGAATATTGATATTGATATTAATGTATTATGAAGCATAGGGGTAATGTTTACTCTATGCAAATGTAAATGGCAAGAATTAATGTATTGCATGAGAGTGACTGTTAGTATTATAGATTGACGAAGCCGGTTGAAATCCGTGACGTGACTTACAATAACAAGAGACCTTTATTGTGAAGGTGACTTTAATTGACGGGATTCTTATTGTGAAAGCGACTGGAACCGGAAGTGACGTTAGACCGGAAACAGGAAGAGTATATGACTGCGTGTTTTAGAGAGCACGCTCTCTTTTTTCAGGTAAGCCCCGAAGGGAAGGTTGTGCTCTCTGGAGGTGCCGAGAGCCTGCAGCCTTGACACGAGGAGAGAGCGCGTTGAATGTTTGATTCACTTTTCTTGCCATTAAATGTTGATTACTTAATCCATGCGTGTCCGGAAGCCTGTTTCTCCACCATCTGCGCAGTGCTCCAGTTTTGAGAATACCTTACAATTTGGAAACCACGAAGGCGAAACTGAGATGGGCCGCCAGAGTTACGGGACTAAGGACACGTTCATGCGGTGAGTAGCTCGCGCTAAGCTATCGAACTATTTATGCCGTCAGAACAGGACGGGGCACAAGCCCGCCGGAGAGTTTAACAAACAATCGACGCTGTGTGTGTGTGTGTGTTTTATGTGTTTTTCCCAATCGCCTTTTGCATGATTCTGCGCGTCTAGTGGCATTTACGCGGGCAAGTCGGCCACGTTTGGCCCGGTGGTTGATCGAACGCCGTGTCACGGATGAGTAGTCGTGTGTTTGTTCCAGTGCGCCTGCATGTTCTGCGCGTTTAGTGGCATTTATGAAAGTCGCCCACGTGGCCGTGTGGTCGATCGAGCGCCGTGTTACTGATGTGAAGTCGTGTAAGATTGGGTGTGTTTGTGTCTTTCTGTAGTGCGTTTGCACGGATGGCTGTCTCACGCTTTTCACGTGTAGTCTCTTTTCTGTTGTTCCTTGTGTTGTAGAGATTTTTCCACTCTTCACGTTTTTCCACGTGTTATCTCGTGTGTTTTGTGTGTGTGGCCTTGTTGTTGTGTGAGTGGCCACATGTGAGGCCATGCGTGTGAGTGGCCTCTGAGTACTCGACACCAGGTGTGTCGCTGTTGAGTACGTGATTTCTTTTTCCTGTTCCTTGTGTTATTGTAGAGATTTTTCCACTCTCTTCACGTTTTTCTATGTTATCTTGTGTGTTTTGCGTGTATGCTGCCACGTGGTGCGTGTGAGCTGCCACGTGGTGTGTGTGTGGCCTGTGTGTACTCCACACCAGGTGTGTCGCTGTTGCAACAGCGTTGTGTATTTATCGTGTTATTTAGTTGCATGTTTTTGTCATATTGTGCTCCTCGTTGTTCGCTTTTGTCTTGTAGTTTCACGCTTTTGTATCAAGAGTTGTGGCTCAATGATGTGCCTGGAAGCCAGGAGTGCTTGGCACATAGTAAATTTGACAAAGACGACGCGGGGTCTCTCTAAGAGCACGTTAGAAAACTAATATAAACATCCGTAAACTAGCGGCGGCGAACGACGCTGTTACGAGATTAAAGTTACATACGTAAGCTGGTGTATGTCGGCGCACTGCACAGTTACAAGATCATTGTCCCACAAAACTCAGTTGGGTGGCCCGTAAGTTGTTAATGTACGTTAGACCCTTGTTTAACATGTCCGCATTGACAATATTCACTAAAGGGATCCTTCTTTAAGTACAGCGTGGTTTTGCGTTTTTTTTTTTTTCATTGTTCGCCTCGTTGCTCGTTTGTCTTGTCTCACGCTTTGTATGAAGAGTTGTGGCTCAATGATGTGCCTGGAAGCCAGGAGTGCTTGGCACACAGTAAATTTGACGAAGACGACGCGGGTCTCTAAGAGCACGTTAGAAAACTAATATAAACATCCGTAAGCTAGCGACGGCGAACACGCTGTTACGAGATTAAAGTTACATACGTAAGCTGGTGTACGCGCGCACTGCACAGTTACAAGATCATTGTCCCACAAAACTCAGTTGGGTGGCCCGTGTAAGTTGGTAATGTACGTTAGACCCTTGTTTAACATGTCCGGCATTGACAATATTCACTAAAGGGGATCCTTCTTATAAATACGGCGTGTTTCCTGTTTTAAATCCACCATTTTGATTTGGCCTGAGAAGAAGGGATGGTAGTTCCCCTTTGTTCACCCACATGGTCGTTAGGGAGTTGAATACATTTACTTAATTTGCATGACTTACTTGGTTAAATTAACAGCTTCTCCCATTTCACAGAAAATATCACATTTGGTTCATTGGTTAAAATAACACCGTTTTCCCCATATGTTGTTTGTTAACATTTTCCCCCATTTTAAAATGTCTATGTATTTTGTATGCTGTGCAATTTCACTGTATTCACCCTAATTTGCATTCTTTCCCAACTGCACCGCATCCACAAATTAGACACATAGTGTAGAATAAATTTCCTTTCGATTTCTTTCGAAAAATCGATTTACGATTTTTTGAGGGATTTTGATCTGAATTTTTTAGGTTTTTCTGTGCTCTACATTTACATTTCCTTACATATATTAAGCCTCAGTACCTGATCCCTTCAACAATGTCAGAATCAACATCAATCAAGACCCCTACCGCGTGGATTGAGGATGTTCTCTACGCTGCCATGAAAATGGTGGAGAAAGCCGACAGACTGCACCACTACAAGAAGCTGAGGAAGCACGTGCAGGAATGGCATGCAGAGGGTTTACTGGATGTAACAACCCTGGAGGCCCACCAAGATCAGAAACTTATGCTTATGATAGTGCTCAAGCGTCGCATCAAAGCAGCAGAAGAACAGAAAAAAGGGAAACGCTGGTTCAGATCCCGATCAGCAGACATCGCCAAAGCCAGTGACGCTGTGGTGCAGGAAGGCGGTTGTTGCATGGGATGACAGTCCATGCTGACAACAAAGCAAGGAAGCTTCAGTCCCAGCAGCAAGGAACAGCCCCTGAGAACGCTCCCAAAGAAGAAGCTCCCCCGACTGAAACCCTGCATGAAGAGGCAGCTCCAAAACCAAGGCCATCAAGCCTGGCCCCCATCCACCCCAATCCACCGACCAGAGAACTTGGCGAACCAAGCAGACTCCGCCAACAGATGACGTCCAACATCAACTACGGAGATACCAGCCCTCAGACAAGACCGTTGCCACAGACGGAGTGCCCCCAAGACAAAGCAGAGCAACACCATATCCAAGCCCCACTCATAACAATGAGCACCGGTGTCACCCAGTACAAGCCGTACAGCCCAAGGGATATGCATTTCATCACCGACCAGCTCCCCCCCATATCGAAAGGAGGAGTCCCCTGGATAAAGGCACTCGATGCTGCCACCACCGGGATTCCCTTGGCAGTAGGAGACATGAGAGCAATCCTGGCGAAATGCTCCTCACTGAGAGAGCTAGACGACCTGGAGAGAGATGCTGGCTGCTCATCTGCCCATAACAGCCAAGATGTGGACACTGTCAATATACACCTGTTCGCTGCCATCAGAACACGGTGGCCCTTTACCCCTGACATGGCCAACCTGTCCGGCATCAAGTTACGGCGAGATGAAGACGCTGAGGCCTACTTGTCACGCGCTGCAAAAGTCTGGAAATCAGCTACAGGCACCAGACACGACAGGGATACCACCTCCATGAACATATGGAAGGATGCAGTGATAAAAGGACTCCCACCCAAGCTCGCCGGAGAAATGTACCAGACGGTGGGCATCCAATATGTCACTTTTGAGATATGGAATGCACACATCACCCACTTTATTGCCCAGCACATCGAAGATGAAGAAGAGGAAAAGGCAAACAAAGAAAAGATGACCATGACACTGCTAAAGCTACAACTAGCAGAAAAACATACAGAAGCTGCTAAAGACCACCAGAAGACACAAAAACAGATGGCTCTTGCACCTGAAATAGCAGCCCAGATCGGCGTAGAAGTATGCAAGGCCATCACCCACTTCATACAACAGGGAGGCTCACACCAGCCTGCCTTCCAACGGCACCAACAAGCCATATTTCCCTGGCAACAGTTACAAGCGGATCCCAGAGAAAGTGAGCCACGGTTCCTCCAGTTTGGATACTGGATGCCGGACTGCCAGCATGAAGAAGACCCAGGAAGAGGAGGACTTCGGTATAGACGACCGAGAGGAGGACAAAACGGCCCAAACCCTCAAATAATGCCACGTGACCAAGAGTCTGAGGAGAACCTGTCATCACAGGTGCCATAGATTGTGCAGTGCCAAATTGCACCATGAAGTACCACCACTCTCCACTTGAACACTGCTGAACAAAAGCTGACTGCAACATGCATCCACCTTGAGTTTTCTGAATCAAAGGTTGTTTCAGAAAAGGGAGGGATGGGAGATGCAGGTGGCTGGTACCGAGATGTGGCGTTCGAGGAGTGATCAGGTCTGACTGGCACATAGCTTTGCAACCAAACACTTAACACTTTTAGAAACAAGCACCTACATGAAGAAATATATCTAGAGAACACATTCACAGGAGCAGACTATCGCCCAGGGAGGGGATAGCAGAGCCCAGGGTGTGGTTTTGGAGAATGTTTGAGAAATGAACTAACCACAGTTAAGTTTTTCTTTGAGCAGGTTACCGGAGCCCACCAGGAGCCAGTGGACTAAGTCCAGGCGAATGGGGTGCTCTGAAGTCATTGCAAGGACCTCGGAGCGCCCTCGATGTGAGTGGTCTCACAAGTGACACCATTTCACATTTTTGTAATTATGTTCATATCTGAGACATTAGAGCGAGAGTTAGGACTGCAACATAGGAAGATGTGTGCAGACAACATTGACTCTCACTGCTCACTGTCTCCTGTCATTAATGGCACCTCGAGGTGCAAATGTTTTGTTTTTCCCCATAAGCTGTTTTAGGGTTCAAGCACGAGAGAGGAGGGTGCTGGACGAATACCTGCCTGCTATCAGATCCTAGTAGGATTTGAATATTTCTATGCCCTAGTCAAGGGCCATAGATAGGATCAATTACATTTATCATAACCAGTAAAGATAAATAAAGTTAGATTGGATTGGATAAGTAATTGAGACTCTGTTGGACGACAGATGCGCATTTAAGAGATGATTCCTCCCACACGGGGTGAGAAGCTGCTCCTCCGACTCAGTTAAAGATTGCGAATTCAAGCCTAGAAAGTATTAGATACTTATTTAAATATAGAAATTATGATATAGACAATTTTTCATAGTCAAGTGTCACATTCTGTATAGAGCCGCCCTAGTGGCCGTTGTGTTGTGTTTTCTCATTCTCTTCAACAGCTACACCTGGCGCTCCAGCATCGACCTCCATCGTGTGCTGACTGCCTGCTGTGAGGACCTGCCATGAGGAGCTGCCCACAGGAGCATCGGACACCATCATCACCCGGCTCAGAGAGACTGAGGAGCAGACGGAGCCATCCTGAGGACCCCTGCGATGCCATTCGGAGCAGAGGACAGAACGATGCAGGAAGAGGAACAGATGACATCATGTGGATATGCGAATCCACCGACGGACAGACGGCGCAGCCAGTGAAAACCATGAGGAATAATATCTCCCCAGGGGCTGGGACGCCCGGGAGGTATGAGACAGGCTCCAGAGACAAGGCTTTTTCGACCAGAGAACCACGGCATGCAGGTAGCTGCATGTAAGCCGAGATCCTTGAGAAGTCCTCAGCTGAGATTTAGTGAGTGTGAATTGCTGGTAGACAGTTAACTGCTTGCAGTCTGTGGACGCAGTAGTTCATGCTCCCTCAGCTGAGTGGGACGATCGCACCCATCATTGACAATCTGCTTGGAGAAAGGAGGGATGCTGAGACGAGAAGGAGTGCCGAGCGGGTATGCAGAGGAACTGGAGTTGCAGAGCATGTATGCGGAGGGACTGGATTCACAGGGATGCACAGACACCTGCACAGATAGACACTTAGACAGTGCACACGTTACATTAACCAGAACCATTAGGACAGCAAGATTTTTCACCTGTGTGATGAATACATTCACACTGACACTTAGTGTTATTTAGTTTCCTTGAGAAGCAGGGATGCAAGGAGGGAGTGATGTTCTTCCACAGGGATGCTGAATGATAATGAGTGCTTATTAAAATGTTGTACAATGTTTGTTTACATAGAGGGTCAAAATAAATGGGCTATTACTTGGTTGTTTATACTATTGGATAAGTATAAAAGGAGGGATTGTTAAGTTGTAATAGTTTATTTTGATAACATCTGCAGAGGTCTTATGGTTTAAATTAATACATATAGAAATATTATAATAGACAATATTAAGGAGAATATTGATATTGATATTAATGTATTATGAAGCATAGGGGTAATGTTTACTCTATGCAAATGTAAATGGCAAGAATTAATGTATTGCATGAGAGTGACTGTTAGCAATATAGATTGACGAAGCCGGTTGAAATCCGTGAAATGACTTACAATAACAAGAGACCTTTATTGTGAAGGTGACTTTAATTGACGGGATTCTTATTGTGAAAGCGACTGGAACCGGAAGTGACGTTAGACCGGAAACAGGAAGAGTATATGACTGCGTGTTTTAGAGAGCACGCTCTCTTTCTCAGGTGAGCCCCGAAGGGAAGGTTGTGTGCGTCTCGGAAGGCGCCGAGAGCCTGCAGCCTTGACACGAGGAGAGAGCGCGTTGAATGTTTGATTCACTTTTCTTGCCATTAAATGTTGATAACTTAATCCATGCGTGTCCGGAAGCCTGTTTCTCCACCATCTGCGCAGTGCTCCAGTTTTGAGAATACCTTACAATTGACCAACAGCCAACTATCCAGCGTTAGTATTACAGCCAAACAAACGGTAAATAAAAATGTTCGACAACACGTAGTGCTTGTTGTCAAATCTAAGAGCCAATCAGCTCTCTGATGTGGCCACGGCCAGCCGTTGGTTTCCCATCATGCAACGGGGCTCATCGCTGATAGCAGCGCGAGCTGGAAGTCGACGGACCCGAGTGGAGTCAACGGTTTCCCGTGAGTTAGTGAACATGTGAAACATCGAAGTACGAGGACGAACGTTGGAGTTTAATAGAGGAGCGCGAGCGCCAACGGAACGGGACGCCATTTTAAACCCAGAAGTTACAACGAGCAGGTTGGTTCTCTTTGTTTCTTTATCACTTTTAACTGATGGAACCAGTTCTGGAGGAAGTATTCACATCATGTACTGAGGTAGAGTTACAGGTACTGCAGTACGTAAACACGTCCATACCTTTTTACTATGATACATCACAAAGGTACTCGTTACCTCAGAGGTACATATTGTACTTTTTACTGTACTACTGCTAATATAAAACTGAATTATTGAAGGGACTGTTATGTTCAAGCTCCTGCAAATTCACATTTATTTAGCCTGATATTAATTGCTTAGACTTGTTAAATATTTCCACTCTGTCATGATATTACTGTTACACTACACTTATTTAGCTTCATATTTATTGCTTATACTGTTAATGTTTCCTCTCTGTTTCTGATATAAGACATTTTTCTAGCTTCTTATTCATTTCTTAGACTGTTAAATAAGTTACACACAGTTGTCTCCAGGAGAAATGCTGAGACTGTTGGTGAAGCAGCAAGTCGGCGAGGTCGTTGACGAGGCTTTTGAGCAGTTGGACACATTGGCAGCAGCTTATGAGGAGATCGTTTCTCGTTTAGGAGAACATGAGCTACACACACCAGGTTGGTGCTGCTTCACGATTGTTCCCGGTCTTCATGCTCGTTTTACGGCTCCAAGTCACATTTAGTCCGTTTGCAGCTCGTCAACTGGAGTGAGCGAGACTTTTGGTGGATCTGTTTCGTTTCCAGCTCTCCTCTGATCTCATTCATCAGGGAGGAACTTTAAACACCTCACGGTCCTCGAGTCAAACTGATTACGGGATCTGCACGTGGAGATCTCTTGGGACGGTCTTCAAAACGGCGGCCAGAACAACTTCTGGAGGAGGAAACCGGCTGTAAAGTGTTCCAACTGCTGTAAAGTGATCAAACTCCCATAAAGTGATCAAACTGCCGTAAAACAAAATAACTGCCGTAAAGTGATCAAACTGCTGCAGTGTTTCCCCTACCATTATAACATGGTGGCGCCCCGCCACCCTGAAATCTCCGCCTGCCACCCTGTAATTTTCTATATTGATCATCTACCTACTATTGAAGTCACCTCCCCCCCTTACTCATGGTGTTACTCATGGTATGACTCATTATGGTATTACTCATGGTATTACTCATGGTATTACTCCTCATGGTATTACTCATTATGGTATTACTCATGGTATTACTCCTCATGGTATTACTCATCATGGTATTACTCATGGTATTACTCCTCATGGTATTACTCATCATGGTATTACTCATGGTATTACTCATCATGGTATGACTCATTATGGTATTACTCATGGTATTACTCATCATGGTATTACTCATGGTATTACTCATCATGGTATTACTCATCATAGTATTACTCATGGTATTACTCATCATAGTATTACTCATGGTATTACTCATCATGGTATTACTCATCATAGTATTACTCATGGTATTACTCATCATGGTATTACTCATGGTGTTACTTATGTTTTTTTTGTAGTTTGGCTTCTTGAAGAAATGTTACTTTCTTGATCCTATTAGTTCTGAGTTTGTACTCGTGGTTGAATTCACTTATTGTAAGTCACTCTGGATAACAGCGTCTGCTAAATGACATGTGCTGTGATGTAACAGTTATGTATTAATAGAGCCCATTCTTCTAGATTTATATTAGTGTTTAGTTACATAATGAATTATGTAAAAAGGGGGATAGATAATATAAAACTGAATTATTGAAGGGACGATTGTGTTCAAGCTCCTGCAAATTCAGAATAACATATAGAATAGAATATGTGTCTGATAAGAAATATTGTGACTGCCTCTCAAAGCTAGGCACTCGTGAAAACCAACACAGTTGTTCAGTTTGTGGTAGAACATTCAGACATGCACGCAGTCTAAAACGACACTCAACTATTCACACAGAGGAGAAACTATGCAGTTGTTCAGTTTGTGGTAAAACATTCAGACATGCACGCAGTCTAAAACGACACTCAACTATTCACACAGAGGAGAAACTATGCAGTTGTTCAGTTTGTGGTAAAACATTCAGACAAGCAAGCAATCTGAAACAACACTCAACTATTCATACAGAGGAGAAACTATTCAGTTGTTCAGTTTGTGGTAAAACATTCAGACATGCACGCAATCTGAAACAACACTCAACTATTCACACAGAGGAGAATCTATGCAGTTGTTCAGTTTGTGGTAAAACATTCAGTCATGCACGCAGTCTGAAACGACACTCAGCTGTTCATACTGGAAAAACAAATTAGTGTTCAGTTTTCTATAAAAGATTCCCTCTTCTCCGTGATTTAAAAAAATCACAATTGCATTGATGAGATCATTAGAAATAAATGAGACGTTGTTGTTGTTGGTGATGTTGTTAGCAGAGTTGTTATTCATGATAAGGTTGAAGAAGTTTTCACAACTTCTGGCTATGGCTCGGGTCAGCTGACCCTGAACTGGCCAATCAGAAGTGCCTCTCTGTGGTAAATCCCGGGTTGTTTTGATAGGGACGCACAGTGCTGAGCGCTACACACCAGAGAGACCGCGGGGAGACATGACGGTGGAGACCTCCGTAAGAGGTGGTATTGTAAAAGTATTACTCCTTCATGATTTAACTATAATATTCTGATGTACCTGGCTTAATGCTTTTGTTTATTTTTGTATTGTGTCTTTATGTAAAGCCTCAATGTCCTTTATTTACATGCTTAAAGTTAAGTTTATGATAATAAACACATTATTATAAACAGAGTATTTTTGCCACAGCTGAAGCTGAAGTTTTGCGATAGTCTAAAAATAATAATAAAATACTCTGCCTTAAATGGTAATTTGTGTCTCAAATGTTTATTCATTCCTACTCCTAGTTAAGTGATAATAAAAAAAACATTGTATTCCCTTTTTTATTATTTTACACAGTTGAGGAAAAACGACGTTGGAAAAAAACTTAATTTTGTTATTTATTTTTAAAATGTTACATATTTAATCTGTGGTTATATGCAGTTAAGACACCACTGCATGTAGTCCATGCAATGTTTTAGTGAATTAACTCAATAAAATAAACAGAAGTAAAAGGCTTTTTTTTTAAAAAGACAAAAACCCACATCTTAGGGTGGGACAAAACTGACGTTGACGGACTGATGTAAAATTACAGCAAACAAGGTCTGTTAACAAGGCCGTAAAGCACACATGAGAAGTTCATGTGTTTTCAGTCCCTCTATGCTTGGATTATAAGTGCATTTAACTGGCCAAACTTAAAACTTATTAGCAAAGTCAATGAACTATGCAGGATCCAGAATCCTCTGTTACGAGACCATCAATTTAGAGAAATGGCACACAACATAAACAGGCCAAGAAAATGGGGACAGTGAAAGGTAAAGATCTTTAATGACCAAGAATTAACTCAATACACCACCAGCTCTATACTATAAACAAAGTAAGAGGTTAACTTTAAATTAAACCCATCCTGGTTAGGTTGAGCACGTCTACTGGAAGTTGGCTCCTCCATACTCTGCTCTAGTGGACTATCTGGAGGGGTGTCTACTTCCTGTCTTGACCTTCTTGACCTTTTCTGAGCTTTCCTCCAATACTTCCTGCAGTGCCTCTGTTCCCTTGGTCCTAATTCTCCTATTTTTCTGATTTTTTTTGTTATGGACCCTGTTCTTCCACCTTGTCCCTTCTGCTGTCTGGATCATGTCTATTCTCTGTCTTCTTTTTCTTTGCTCCTCCACTGACAGTTTGCATCGAGCCATGTCTGCCTACAGTACAGATAAAAGCAATAAATATACATTAACATTTGTGTTGATCATTTATTTTTTGCCAGTCAGTCAGTTTAGTATAAGAATTATGCCAATATAAAATCATAAACACAATATGTGTTTATTATGCATCAAATAATGATGTTTTGGAGCATTTGTCAACTCAGTCAGCTTGACCGTCAACAGTCTGACAGCCATTCTGACGGAGTTGATGAAATTAAACGTTTTTATTGTCTGAATCGTATCCCGTACACTGGAGCCATTTAGATTTTTCCCAGTTGCTAGCTGCCTACATAAACTCACCAAAATCACCTCCATTTATTTCACAATTCTTATTTAAAATAATCATTCTTGGATGACAAAATTCACATACAAAACCTGTGACGACAGTTATATCAACTTAGTTTGCTAAAAATATATATAAATGTTAAACTTACGAGACCATGTGCTGTACTGCTGCATCCATCAAGAGAAGAAACATGTAAAAGGGGTCCTCAGGGTTCAAGTTCAGACCATAATATGCCAGATCTTTTTAATTTGTAAAAATTCTGACGGAGTTCACATGAACTAAGGACAATACTTTGAGCTGCAATTTTTAACGTATAATTTGATGGGTACTTTGCTTTATGTATTCGGTTACATTTTATAAAGCCATGTAATTCATTTCATATTGATATTTATGTACTTATTACATTTTTAAGGACTTTCCTTTGCAATTAGAACCTGTGACCTCTTGCAGAGGACATGTTAATTTGCATGTACTTTCTAGGGCAATGCTTGCATTTGCTCAAATTGCTATGAAAATATTTAAATATTGACAAAACTAAGTACATTGGGGTAGTTAAGTCTTTCATGTTGAGCTTTCAAAGTCTATTTCAATTAATTTGTATATGGATTTTCAAGCCAATCTTTGCATTTCAGTGGAGGACATGTATTATCCCATATCTCAAGAATCAGTGATATATATATAAATAATATAAAAGTAAATAAAGTGAATATAGTTTTTTCTTTGATATTAGTTTAGTCCTTTTATTCACAAGTAGTATTTTTTAATTCTCCTAGACTTTAGGTTGTTGGTGCATTAAGAAAGGTGTTTCTGCAGCTAGTTATATATGTTGTACATTGGAGTAAGAAAAATCATGGGATATAATAGAATAAGTGTAATAAAGAAGTGAATAGTGAAAGTAATCCATACATTTGCTACTTTAACTTTAGACTCCCGACAGCAGGTCGGGATCTCTTGACTTTGCATTTCAAGGTGTACATTTTGAAAACGCTAGACTATTCACATTAAAGTAAGTGACAAACAATGACATTTAAATTAGCCAAGAGTTTTATCAAGTGTAAATTAACTATATTATTTATTGTTAGATCGGTATAACAATATTCATTTTCTGAAGTCACGGAAATGAAATCAAAACTTTAAAGGATTTTCACAATTGAATAGATAAAACTATGTAGGAAGTCAGCGCTTTAAATAGTGTGTGGCCCTTAAAAGGACCTTTGGTTTTGGTTGCCAGTCAGAGTTTAACCCCCGAATCCGTAGAGGGTGCGTCCCTGTCTCTTCAGAGCATACACCACATCCATGGCGGTCACCGTCTTCCTCTTGGCGTGCTCGGTGTAGGTGACGGCATCACGGATCACGTTCTCCAGGAACACCTTCAGCACTCCGCGGGTCTCCTCGTAGATCAGACCGGAGATACGCTTCACTCCACCGCGGCGAGCCAGACGGCGGATAGCGGGCTTGGTGATTCCCTGGATGTTATCACGGAGGACTTTACGGTGACGCTTAGCGCCTCCTTTACCGAGTCCTTTGCCTCCTTTGCCTCTTCCGCTCATCTTCACTGTCAAAGTCTTTCAACAAGGTGACCAGCCACCAGCAGTTCACACGTATCTATATCCTGTCTGAGGACGTGATAGAAGACACGAAGCGAGCTGTTCTTCTTCTTCTTCGTTGGTTAACATGAAGGTTGATGATGAGACTCTTTGGTGCTTCATCGCCACCTGCTGATCAACAGCATGAATCAGCAATGTGTCTCTGACTTGTTGCTTATAAAACTCATTTTAAATATGTTTGTTAAATATCTCACTTGCAGGTTGACAACAGCATTAAGAAAGGACTTGCAGTTCCTCTCCTTCACACACCGGAGACATATCAGCCGGTGGCTGAAGTCCTGCATGGGGTGGAAGTGTTGGCCATCATCCTCCTTTCTCCCACCACCTCCACCGTGTTGATTGGACACCACAGCACAGTGCTGGCCTTCTTGACACATTTGTTCAGTGTCTGATTTAATATAGAATATTTCAAATTCAGTTATAAACCTACACATATATTGAATATTTATTAAATCACTATTTTTGAAGCCCTTTTAAATTGAAAGTCATTTTAAGTATCTCACTTACTCCAATTCGTGTATGGAGGACTTAGAATGTGTTATGTATAAATGAATGAATGAATGAATAAATGTATAAATGAATAAATAAATAGATATAAATAAATAAATGCTTCAATAAATGTATAAATACAAAAATAAATAAATGCTTATATAAATAAATACAGGAATAAATACATATGTTATACCTAAACAGGACATCATTAAATGTATTTCTACATTTCTTCATTTATTGATGTCTATTCATGTGTCCACTGTATTTCTTCATTTATTTATGTGTGACATTTACGTGTCCTTATATGCAAATGAGCTGGGGCGGTCCGAACCTCTGTCTAAAGCATGATTGGTCACAGGAGTGTGATGCACCTGGTGTGTTGTGCTCTACTACTTCTGCCTGGCACATGACGCTGAAGTTGACTCGCTCAGCTAACCGTTAGCAGAAGTTAGCCTAGACAGATTTTTTACTTCAGCCGTTTATCAATTCCAAGTACAGACTTATGTTCTTTTGGAGTCTGGTCTTGGGAGTCCAGACTCAAGAGGATGAGAGGACCCAGGAAGGTCTTTCTCGTCTTGACACCCCCACATCAGCTGTTCATAAATAAATGAAGAAATACAGAAAAAGATGTATTTTGTGTCCTGTTTAGGTATAACTTATATTTATGTATTCCTGTATTTACACGCAAGAGATTTTAAGTGCTCCCTATTCGATTGCCACTGTGGTAGACTAATGTGTATATAACGACGTTGGATCTTTTTTCCAGTCCATGAATATAGTTATAAAAGTCCGTACACGATTGGATATCAGATTGGTGTTTCATCTCTGTAGTTCTATAGCAACAGATGCTAAAATGTTTCATCATTGGCATTAAAGCTGCCACAGATTTTAAAGAATCAGAGCTGAATTAAAATAAAGATTCGGACTTCTCGCTTTACAGTTTATTAAAATGTCTTGACCAAACAAGATTTATTCTCAGTACATTATAAAATATATCTATAGGTGATAAACGATCAATATCAATAATTTAGTCAAAATGTTTTTTAGGACTGGAACAGACATAACTCCCTGGAAAGCCCAAACACTGGACATATTTATTTTCAACTCACTAGATTATGACTTAATAGTTTGTACACATCAGGAATTGATCTTCAGAAGAGGTGGGTGGCTCTTAAAAGAGCCGTTGAGGTGGTGGTCTCCAGCAGGTTTACTTGGAGCTGGTGTACTTGGTCACGGCCTTGGTTCCCTCAGACACCGCGTGCTTCGCCAGCTCGCCGGGCAGCAGCAGGCGGACAGCGGTCTGGATCTCCCTGGAAGTGATGGTGGAGCGCTTGTTGTAGTGAGCCAGACGAGCGGCCTCACAGGCGATGCGCTCAAAGATGTCGTTCACGAAGCAGTTCATGATGCCCATGGCCTTGGAGGAGATGCCGGTATCGGGGTGGACCTGCTTCATCACCTTGTACACGTAGATGGCGTAGCTCTCCTTCCTGGACTTGCGCCTCTTCTTGCCGGTCTTGGTCACGCCCTTAGAGACGGCTTTCTTGGAACCCTTCTTGGGCGCTTTGACGGTGGGTTCAGGCATGATTGACTGATTTTTCGGAGTGAGAACAGAGCTCCTGAAGCTCAGGGCGGGGAATATATATCAGCCCGATGCAAACGAGGCTGTGCTGTTGCTTGCGTCGGATTGGCTGCTGAGCAGAGCATGCGCAGGACAAGACGTTATTCTGTGCTGCCCTCACACAATTGGCCTACTTTTGAGACACGGTTGTAGCGGGACCCTAGATTTCTGAATCACGTCACGTGGTGTTACTTAGCCAATCAAGAAGGCGTATTTTGATAACGTCACGTGGTGTTACTTAGCCAATCAAGAAGGCGTATTTTGATAACATCGCGAATCGAGAGAGCGTATTCACTCACGTGACCACAACAAACTCTGGCGGCCATGTTGGGGTCCCACCACGGCATTGTTTTGCTTGTTTGTATGCCGCTCTTCCCTTAGAAATGACCATTATATCCTGAAGGAGACACGATTTCAGTTCAAAACGGTGTGCCTTGTGATTATGGTACTGTGCCTCATTGTTGGATGTGGGACTAATGATTCAGAATATGGGTTTATCAGCTCAACAAGACAGGCTATTACTTCAACTTGTCATGCATCTCCTTCGGCTTCACTCGGCGTATGAGCGTTACGACTGTTCTCATGTGCTTCTGTTGATACATCGGGTTGTGGGCACGTTTCCATTGACACACTCGTCAATAATCTCTTTTTGCTTTTTTCGCCGAACGAAAATCAATGTTTCACTTGCGCAAAAGGAACTGTGGATGGAAACTTGGGAGGAAGCCATGAACATGGCAACTCCGTCGGGCGATGTCTGCCTTTACTCTGTGATTCATTTCAAGGTAAAATAAAACACTGGCTCCATGGGAACAGCACTCAGCACGGCCAGCCAAACAGTCACTGCTGGTCCTGAAGGAGCTGGAAGCGGCTTCATCAGACACTCGTCCTGGAGGCGGAGGGTCCGTGTACGTAATGTTATTTCATTTTTTCGTTTCATTCCAAATACGGAATACGGAAATCACGTGGTTTTTTCGTTTTCCGTTTGAAAACCAAAAACGGAAAAACGGAATACCACCCCCGTATTTCGTTTCTGCTGTCTGAAACCAAAAACCACAGAACGGAAGTGCTTAAAATGAAGTCAAAATAAAAGCCAATGATACATATTCGTATTGACCTTAGAAGAATATTAATTAATCAATATAAAGAATAAATAATTAAACCGGGATATTTTAACGATGCAAACACATAGCAGGGTAACGTTAGAAGAATATAATTTAGTCAATATAAAGAATAAATAATTAAACCTGGATATGTTAGCAACAGTGGTGACGACGGGAAGTTTAATATTCATGTACACAGCAAGAATCACCTTCTCACTTAATCGTTGCATTTTTGATGCAACACAGTTCCTAATATAGATTAATCAAAATAATGTTTCTGTGCAGAGACTATATTTCCACCGCAGAGTAAACGGTTCACCTTTATACCGCTAGATGGCAGTATACCTGTGATTGATACATATGTATTTAATGCCGTTTATTTCCTCTGATATTTATGTTCATGGTTAATTTCCAGCATAGTTGTATACATCATGTATTTACTTGTTTTATTTGGGTCATTTTGGAACTAAACATTCCCACATGGAAGAGTGAGGATATGATGACCACGAGGCAATACATATTGACAATTGAAAAATAAAGAGACAGTTGAGTTTTTCTTATTAAGCAGCGTTCAGTTAGCACCCAGTCACAGCACCACCTGTGCTTCACCTGTAACCTTCATTACTACATCATTACATCAACGGTTAATGGGGACACGTTTTTTGTTTTGTTTTTCGTTTTATTGATTGATTGATTGATATATTTATTTGTCGTTTGCCAGAGTACAGGTACAAAAGCATCGAAATTACAAGAAAGGGTGGATGAAAGATTACAGCATAACATGAGGGAAGAAGGCGAGAAAACACCAACCCCGACTATGCCGAGAGGGGTACAGTGTGGAGCAGGAAAAACACCTTAGCACATAAGCACATACATTTTAGACATGACTTGCAACGGTAGGAAGGGGAGGAAGGTAATCCAACAACTGGGTGATCTAAGCCCATCCATTGGGGCAGAAGGTAACCAGCACCGACAAGCAGCCAGCCGGTCCGGCGCCATCACAGCAGCGCCAGCCACAGCCCGTCCGGTCACACTGGGGTAAAAAGCTAAGGCGTGGGATGGGGGAGGTAGTGAATGCAAATCAGTATTATTGAAAGTTGTGCGTGTCGTCCTCCCCAGGCCACAACAGACAGAGTTCTCAGTCCGCAAGATGGTCGTTGCCATGGAGATAGCCTGAAAGGTCCTGGAGAAAACAACCACAGGTGTCTGTGGATAGGGGAAGGGAATGAGAGAGGTTCTCACCAGCGATCTTCAGGGAGTTGTTGTTCCAGTAACGGCCTTGGCCAAGGCCCGTTCTGGTTGAGGAGCCAAAGCAGATAAGATTGGGATTGTTTGGTCTTCCAGCAGCTACATCCAATTTGCACCTACTATTCCACCACTTTCCTCCCATTTTCAAATCGATCCAATTTGTCGGGCAGCCTTAGGGCTTTTAACGGCTGTCACCGCTTTCCTTAATTTTCCGATAAACCAGGGCAACGCCAAATCCAAACAGCAGAAATCCTGTAATCATAGTTCCGAATAGGTAGATGTCATCTACGCCTCCACGGAAAGGGCTGCTAGGCACACGACACGTCCATCGTGGAACCAGCTGCAACGCCCCGGCAGGACGGGCAGGTTCCGAACCCAAGCTTCGTCGAGAAGACGGTGTCAGTGCGTTGAGAGACCAGTTGATCAGATGATCAGTTGATCGGTCCATGGTTTTAGTTCAAGAGCATGAGGAGAGAGTCTCTCAAGTATAAAACAAGACAAGACATGACGAGAGAAGCCAAGCAGGGAAGGGAAGGTCATGGGGAGGAGAGGGAGAGAAAATGCGACCGCCTTCGAAGAGAGCCATGTTTATATGCATGTGTGTGTATGTAGAGTGTGTGTGTTTATGTGTATGCATGTGTGTGTATATGTATACGTATGTATGTGTGTATATATATATATATATATGTATATGTATATATATATATATATGATTCTTTGAAATAAGTTTTTTCGAGAAATCATAGGTTAGGGCACTTATAAGCTCGTTATCTTCAGCCTCGACCCTTTTGGTCAGCCACTTTCTTCTTTTGTTGAATTATGATTGTTGTATATTTTGCTGATCGAAATAAACTAAATCATCAGAAACATGTAACCTGTTCTGTTGTGACTCTGCTGTCAGTGTCTTTACTCCTCTGACTACATCACATCATCATCATGTAGTCCTCTGGTCTCCAGAAGGATGGAGCTCTGTGTTGTGTGTGAACATGTTCTGAGGAGTTGACTCCATGAGTTATTGTATCAGAGTGAAACATGGAGAGCACAGCTCCTCACATCTCTAACATGTCTCACATAGTTTATAGTAGTGATTGTTAGGCGTTGTTGTCTGTGTTTAGCCGCATGGCTATATCTCTGCATGTACATTTAGATAAGCCATATTCAGCTCAGAGCCTTCTTTAGCTCAGAGCAACAGGCCATGGCCTTCTTTAGTTTAGAGCAGCAAGTCATGACCTTGTTTAGCTAATAGCAACAGGTTTAGCTCAGAGCAACAGGTTGTGGCCTTGTTTAGCTCAGAGCAGCAGCTCACATGTACTTATATCTGATTCAATGACATCTGCACACTTCTAGATTCGTAAAGAAAGACAATCTTTGGTATTTTCTAATTCTTTATGTCAAGCACAAGTTAACTACTCCCCTAAAAGAGGGAGCCTTCAGAATTAGTGGTAGCATTGCATTAGGATTACATTCTTGTATTTGAATTGTATTGCTGGATCTCAATTTCTCTGATTCTTCCATCTGCAGTCAATCTGCTCGCATGATTTACATCATCAAAGTTTTGCCTTCCAAGAACTGTTCCAAATGAAAAGTGAATGTCAGATGTATTAACCGTCCTGACTGAGCTTCCACTGAAGCTTCATACCTGCTACAAGCTCAGGTCAAAATGGTGTTTAGTATTATGTGATTTACTAGGTTGGCTCAGATTGTTTATCATTGATGTTTGTTCCTGCTGTTTGACTGTCGTGCTCAGACATCAGCTGTGTTCTTAGTGAAGCAATAGGTATCAGATTGGCATCCAAACTGAGGGTGTCAGGGTCCTTAAGCTGCCCTTCATAAACAAGCGAGGTTCCCAACCACATAGGGGTCCTCCTCCAGTGGGAAATCTTTACACTGGGTCCAAATCTGTGATATCCGGCTGTCGGGGAGACCGACTTATGAGTCTGAAACAAGTGACACAATGGTGGCTAATGTATGAAGTTATCATGGCTTCACCGCCCTAAACCGGCTGCAACCATCTTGTATGTGTATATTTTGGGGTGTACGTTTGTTACCAAGGTCAGAGGTCACTGAACAAGCTATCTTCCAGTGCCTTACTCACACTGGCAGGGGGTCAACACACCGTGTCACTATCAATAGTTGGTGTTACAGGTCCAGACTTTCCCATTACAGATTAAAAATGAAATTCGTGCCAGACTTTGAAGACAACAGAAGTGTTTATTCAAAAAGAACATATTTCTCCCTTTAGACCCCCAACATTTGAAGAAAAGAAAAAAACATTCCGTCAGTTGAACCAATTAAAAAGCACAGACAATAACAACTTAGACACACAAAAAAACATCAGCGTTGACAATTTCTCCTTGAGATGTCGATGAGGCCTTTGAGTCCATCTTTGAACGGTTGTGGCAGATTATTCACTGCATTGTCCAGCAGTACACTTGTATCAGGGCACTGCAGAGCAAATCCCCTCACTGTAGCTTCCTGGTCCTGTAAACTTGGAAATGGTTGGTGCCAAAGTCTGACACTCGTGTCAGTGAGCCCACTTCCTGGTCGTACCAGTCTGCAGCCACAGATGCATTTGGCAAAAGGTCTGTCGACAGCTTATTTGGGCATCCATCTCTGGCCAAGTAATTTGGTATCCCCCTCCCTGTAATAATAATTCAATGTGGCTGTCACAACCATGCCATGTATTGCAACATGCTCCTTCTAGTATTTGATTAAACATGTTTAAGAAACATTCAATTGTAAAACATTTTGAAAATAATTATTCACATTAAAAAAGGCTTGAAAGACCAACCCGAAGACATACCAGGAATCCTGTGTGCATTCCATGCTTGCACAGGTCGGTTAACACCGATCTGGGCCAACTGGCATGTCAAAGATGACACACAGAACCGAGTCATCTGGTCCTCCATGTCCAGCTCCTCCTGATCCACCAGTTGGACCAATGCAGCTTTCAATGGGTAGTTGACCCGGTTGTTGATTTCTGGCCAGATTCTCTCGATTCTGTGATTCTGTCATTGCAAAATAGAGACATTTTCAGATTCTTGATAAACAAATATTTCCCCGCCCCCACAGACTAACTTACTTTCACACATTTCAATATCTTCAGTTAACCATTCTGAATAATTAATGAAAGTGTGAAATAGTTATTTAATTACATGTTGATTAACTTTATAATCAGCAAAACCATTGTTTGTCGATCACCTTTGTCGATGGTGTTTGGAGATATGGTGGCCTTTCAGTGTTGTGGCGGTGGCTGGCCAACTTCTCCTGCATGAAAAGAGTGAGGTAGAACTCCTTTCCATGATCCACTCTGACCTGGTCCCACATCCCATATTCCATTACTGCACTCCTGGAAGAAAACATAACATTGGCAGACAGCAGTATGGAGGGTAAGGCTAATGGTGTCAGATACATTTACAAAATGTGTAGTAGGTCTTGTGTTGTCAGGTACTGATGAGGTGAGATGAGTTTTAACTTGCTGCTTAAAAAGGGTTTCTGTAGTTTTCAATAAGTTTAATTTAAGTCCTTTTTTAGACCAATATGAATGCAATTTAATACGTTGATTCAAATCCAAACTAAAAAAAATTATATTATGAAGGTTTTCACATGCGACTAATCCCACTTAAGTTGAGCATTTTCTTTTAATACATTAACAAGCCATATTGAATTTAAATCCACTTTCGAAAATGTGCGTCTCTTCCTAATCAAGTGCATTTTTCAGAGCTGACAAAATGGTATTCAAGAAATTGTAAGATATTTAATTTTAAATGCATTTTTTTGTTTTTAAGGACCCACAGACACCCTGTTAAAACACCTCATAAAATGGGGATGCTTTGTAATGTTTAGGGTACAAGGACAACAGTCTTTTCAATTACCTGTAAACGTCATTGTAGATGGTGAGGTTGTTCTTTACAGGCATAGTAGCTTGTCCAACAATTTTGCTGGAGAAGCCATCTATTGCCAGCACATGAGTCACGCCAAACATGACAATCTTCTCATTTTGTTCCATGTGGATTTTGTGACCCACATAGGCTGCATGATAAGGAAGAGGGTTGAGGTTCCTTGCTCCCTTAAACACAGACAAAAAGAACATCATGACCTTATTGAATAGCACAACATATTCTAATTTGAGAAAAAAAAACCTGGCATCGTGCCTTATGGTAAGGTGGGTGAATGTTGCAAAACAGCTCCAACACGACCCTCTGATGCGAAGACACCTGCAGCTGCAAGACTCCCAGTCATCATTTTCCTGCCATAGGTAGGACCACCCTGAAGATAAAGAAAGGAATACATGTTGCATTGTAATGTTAAGCCATGAAATGTCAACTTCAACTCCAATTAAATTACAATTAATTGTTAAGTGTTTTGAATTATAGATGATTATGAAAACTAGTTGCAGTTTAAACATGTTTTACTCGATACATTTTCATAGTTGTAAGAGACAAATTTAATTAGCAGTAGGCTACATTATTTAGTTGGATTCAGATGTTGACCTTTAATCAGATCTGTGTCTAACTTTAATGTTAAAAGATGTCGTTATCATTTGTTATTGTAATAAATACAAGCAAGTTACAGAATGACGTCACATGGATCACACTTTACGGCAGGTATTTGCGGCTGGAGCTGCGTGGAGCAGCACAGTTTTCGGACCGTGTTACAAGAACTATATAACTACTAAATACAATAGCTATTATGGAGTCCCCCCCCCCCCCTCCCCTCTTTGTAAATGTGGGACAGTCTTTCTTACCATCTGTTTGTATGAACCATCTATATCCTGCCTGTGTGCCCGGCCATCACCCCACGAGAACCACACTTTACAAATGTTTCTCATTTTCCCCCTAAATACACCTTTATTGGACATGGGACACTAAGGTAAGGCTTTCTTTCATGTCTCTATAATAAATATGGTGCTCTAGTACTTCTAATAGACTGGGTGACTGAGAGTGACACACACCCTGTTCAGGGCTCTCAAGTTTTGAAGACAGGCAAGAGTGACATTTCTGCAGATCCATACGACTGCACCAAGAGGATGACTATGTGCTGGCCTTCGGTCATCTTTTATAACATTATTTATGCATATCAACACTATAAATGAACATAACGAAAGTTTACTTTCAATACAAATCCTTTATGACTCATTTGGCTTGATTTTTAGTGGGCGGGTCATTATGACCCTGAACACAGGTGTCTCATCTCTATTTATCTACATCACCCCATGAATTTTTTTTACTAAATGGTAATAAAATGTAGGAGAATATACATGTTATAGTAAACTAATGCAATTTAATTTAGATTTAGATTTTTTCAATGTACCTAAAAAATTGTTTGAACATGTATTTTCATTAAATCTATGGAGGGTGAATAACTCAATTCCACTAAAACTGATTGGATTGTTAGTCATGGTGTTGGTGATGAGGTACAAACTATAGTTATTAGGATTTTTTGTTTCTGACCACTTTTGGGTCAAACTGACCTGGGAGCATGACGGCTGTATGTAAGAAACGAACATAACAGGAGGGTTAAAGTATAACATACTAACCTTACACACACTTATAGTTTCGTGTATGCATTTTTTCGCGCAAATAAATTAACTGCACCCTACCTGTGTTATTGCATTGGAGACTGCAGCTTCAAGTTGTTGGTCCGTCACCGCTGTCTTTTTAACCCGTGGTCTTTACAAAACTTCCGAATATTGGCCACGGACGTTCCTCTACGCAAGCCACATTCAAATATCAAGTGTTTTTTTATGTCCACATCACAACAGCCATTTGTTGTACAATATCTAAGTAAGGTAACAGGCTGGAGTCCATCTTGCGTGCTTCAATGCAAAAGGGTGTATATAGCAGTGGCAAACCTAAACACGTTTACTGCGGGAGATAAACACAGAATAAACTCAGTTACCCAAAATGCAACCCTTTGTAGTGTCAACTACATTTAGCCCTCCTGTTATGTTGCGGGTCAAATTGACCATTTGTTTCTTTGTAAATGTGGGACAGTCTTTCTTGCTCCCTCAAACCATATGTTTCAAAACACACACACACACCCCGACACACACTCACACATCTTCACTTTCCCCTACTTTATAAGTATTGCTTATTAACCAACCAGGCAGTGTTGCCAGGTCCGTTTTCTCCCGGAATTGGGCTACTTTGAAGTGTTGCTGGTTGAATTTTTTGTCCGCTGGTTCGGGTAAACCTATTTTGCATGCAAATTACATGAATATCTTGAAATAAAAATCCATATTTTAAATTAAATAATTTATTCATACCCTGCTATGTGTTTGCATCGGTAAAATATCCCCGTTTAATTCTTTATTCTTTATATTGATTAATTAATATTCTTCTAAGGTTAATACGAATATGTATCACTGGCTTTGTTGAGATATGTACTCAGATGTATATGTAATGTGATGCTGTACTGTGGTATGTATATATGGTTACACCACAGGGTGGCGCTAGGGCGCAGGCTATAAAGGCTAATGTACCATACTTTACTTTGTTCAGTTGAAGTAGCTCTGACCGTGAGACCGATGTGTCAGAAGCTTGCTAAATAAATACGCCGACAACGGCTAAAGATAAATCCATCATTTATTCTTTCCTCCGAATGCAACGGTAGCTGCTGCAACAGTGCTCCACAACTCAACAGGCTTTTATTTTGACTTCATTTTAAGCACTTCCGTTCTGTCGTTTTTGGTTTCAGACAGCAGAAACGAAATACGGAGGTGGTATTCCGTTTTTCCGTTTTTGGTTTTCAAACGGAAAACGAAAACCACGTGATTTCCGTATTCCGTATTTGGAATGAAACGAAAAAACGAAATAACATTACGTACACGGACCGCGGAGCTGTGCGACTACGGATCATATATGAACCCAGACACGGGGCGCTTGATGTTCCGACATTTGTGGTATTTCCACAACATGTATAACGCAGAAATAGTTGTTAATGTCCCATGGTCCATAGCGGAAATGAAAACTGTTTTACAGGAATGTGACCGGGCTATGTGCTGGTAACTAGGGGTCACTAGCGAATTAACCACATAAAGTGTTGAGCGAGTAAAATCAGGTAAAAAAGCGTTACAAATATTCAATTCCAACCGCTGAAATCTTTCTTTGGTAACGCAGAAGGACATGAGGTTGCTGGGCTCTCGCATAATCAAACAGCGGACACGATAGCCAGGTCAACTTCTTCTGACATTTAATAAGTGGGACCCCAAGATGGCGCGATTGAGATTCTGACGTCACGTGAATACGCTCTATACAACAATCAGAATTCAACAAAAGGGTCGAGGCTGAAGCTATCTAGCTTAGTTATAAGTGCTCTAACCTATGATTTCTCAAACAACTTAATTCAAAGAACCAAATATATATATATATATATATATAAAAGTATATATATATATATAAACATATACATATATATATATACACACACATATACACATACATACACATACATATATACATAAAACAAAACAAACAAACCAGAATTTCAAGAACTAGTCCCCATTAACTGGTACTTCTTATGCTTCATCAATGCTGATACATCTGTACTTCTCCAGTCATGTCTTTAATTGTTTTCTTGAATATCACCAGATTTGTACTTTCTTTGATGTCATCAGTTAAAATATTCCACTGTTTCACCCCACAGACAGATGTGCACATGCTTTTTAGAGTCGTATGAACAATTGGCTGTTTGAAATTCCATTTCACTCTTAGATCATACTCTCCTTCTCAATCTCTAAACATTTTTTAAATATTGCCAGGAAGTAAATTATGTTTAGCTTTGTACAGAATTTGTGCTGTTTTGAACTCTACTAAATCCCTAAATTTCAGTGTACGTGATTTTAAGAACAGTGCTGAAGATATCCTACATTATTCACTCTTCTTATCAGAATCAGAATCAGAATAGTATTTATTGCCAAGTAGGTTTACACCTACCTGGAATGTGTTCTGGTGTATAGGTGCATTCAGTGCATACTCGGCTCGCTCTTCCTTTTCCGAGGCTGCGTTGACGCGAAGCCGCTGCGTGCAAAAGAAACGTGTTCGCTCACGTTACTGCAGTTTTTCAAGCGTGTCGGGGAACGACGGTGGCCTTTAAATTCAGTGCCAGAGTTTGGTTTCGTCCGCAGCACAGCGGACTCCATGAAGAGCTCCCTGTGGAGTGATGAAGGCTCTTTCTAAGCTAACGAATACGCAAAGATTTTATGATTTCACTGATTGCACATAGGCATTCACATTATATTCCAATTCTGCTCAGAGGTCGCCCTAAACGCTACACTCTAGCCCTTTTAAGTTTATAGAGGGGTTTTCTCAAAATTCGGGTCAACTCGAGTCATTTTCTAGATCCTTTGTTGTTGTTTGTGGACATATCTGAGGCCTAAGATTGTGTTTACAAAGTAAAGTAGTTTTTCCAAAACTATCAATGTAAAATGTTTTCCTGTGCATTCCGTATTTTTCCCCAGCATCAAATGTAGCATCTTTGTTGAACTCCGTATAGGTTGAGAAGGGAGTGCATCTTTGTAGCACTGCACTCATCCTGTTCCTCCTTCTTGTGTATTTCCCGAGCAGCTGTTTGTCGTGGAGCGTGCGGGACGCCGGTCTCTGCACCTGCTGGGGCTGCTGGGAACGGCCCGCCGTCTGGATGCCGATCGCCTTGGCTCTGTTGGTAGGTTTCTCTCATGCGGCGGTCAGGAGTCCCACCCAGTGAATCCCAGTGTGTAACCTCCCTCTGGCCCTCTGCTCCTGCAGGACCAGCTCAAGTGGATGTCGTACTTGAGCATCGCGGCCATCTTCTCCTTCGTGGCGTTCTTCGAGATGGGACCGGGTCCCATCCCCTGGTTCATCATCCGGCCCTCTGCCTTCGCCGTGGCTGCTTTCTCCAACTGGACCGCTAACTTCCTCGTGCACGGGCTTCCAGTATGTAGAGGTGGGTGGAAAAAGAAAACATGAAGGGAGCGATCACACCCCACGCGACTTTAAAAAACGCCTCGAGAGCGGACCGGCGTGCGCAACCGGGCGATAAAACTTAATTTACAAAATGGATTCAAGCAGACGTCGCACTCTCGCCCTCGCTGTGTTGTTGGACGAGGAGGAACAAGCCCCAAACAAGCTGAGGTTTTGGGTTCACGATATTTAAAAAAGATAGGAAAGAGTACGGCGAGTACCGCCATCTATTCCGCGAATTGTGTCTCGATGACGAGCGCTTTCAGTCGCACTTTGGGCTGAGCAGGAGTCAGTTTGAGTCTCAGGGTTGGTTGCCAGGTCTGTGTGACAAAACCAGCCCAATGGCCAATAAAACCAGCCCAATAAAACCAGCCCAATATGAGAACTCAAATATGCCCGTGCCAAACCATATACACTGCTTTTAAAGTCCAACAGCATTGCTATCATTGCCAAATGTATTGTAATATCTACAAAGTAACACCAAATGTTTAGTATGCCAGCATTAAAAGCAGTTTTCCCTAAACAGTTATTTCACCTAGGTCCTTAAATGGCCTTGTGTAATTAGATACAGTATATTATTATCATAAATAAAATGTGTGTACGTGCTGATCTGGAGTCAGTTTGGTAGGATTTGGGTATAAATGAATTATTTAATTTAAAATATGGATTTTTATTTAAAGATATTCATGTAATTTGCATGCAAAATAGGTCTACCCGAACCAACGGACAACAAATTCAACCCGCGGCAACACTTCAAAAGTAGCCCAATTCCGCGGGAAAACCGCGGACCTGGCAACACTGCAATCAGCCTTCAGAAAGAACGAGTATTGGTCTCAGGTGAGTTTCTTCCAATAAATACAAATATATACTGAGAAAAAGAAATGCAGTGAGCATCTAACGAGCACAGTATTTACATATGTGTCGTGGTAA
The DNA here is from genome assembly GCF_029220125.1 of Pseudoliparis swirei. Taxonomy (NCBI): domain Eukaryota; kingdom Metazoa; phylum Chordata; class Actinopteri; order Perciformes; family Liparidae; genus Pseudoliparis; species Pseudoliparis swirei. The sequence continues at coordinate 17,271,868 of NC_079410.1, read as the reverse complement.
TATATAAATAAATACATAAGATATATACAGATGAGGTATATACAGTATATGAAATAATATATATGCAGTATGAACAGTATTTATAGCATAGATATTTGGACCACTACTCTACCAACATCAAAGGAAACACGATGAAATATAACTTTAATTGTGATTAATGATAATGGGTCATAAATGGAGTGATGTCCATCTTCACTGACATTTACTGTATGTGCTGTCAGGGTGTTTACAACCTGTATTTTCCTAAAAGAAGCTAATTGTATACTAAAGTAAATTATTATCCGCTACTTTATTTCTTAGTGATCATACCTCAACACCAAAGCTTGAATATGTCCAATGAGACTAAATGAAAGGAAAAGGTGAATATTTCCCCCCCAGCAGCAGCCGGGCGCCACGTGGATGTGGGCTCCGCTCCCCGACTGCCGGGCCGTGTCCGGCGCTGTGGGATCCGGACCGAGTGTTCAGCTTCCTCCTTTATTTACACTTCATAGCTGTGTTTATAGATGTTTGATCTTTATTGGGACTTCTTCTATCCAGAGAGCGTTTGCAGGATTGACGACTCGGCGGGCCGGTCCCATCGGGCTGTTAACTGGAGAGGGTCTTTCATTAAAACACTGCTTTCTTAGTTTAATAATTGAAATCCTCCACGGCGAAGACATGGCACCACACGTCTACATGTGAACACCTGCCGCTCTGGAGAAGAGAAGGGGGCAAAACAAAAGAAATGATGTATTCATATTGTGTATTCATATGGTAATAATTCAGATTGCTGCCTGAAAATTAAGAATTTTAAACTGTTAGGTTATAAATAAAGTACTTTCCACTACCAGTTGGTAGAAGAGAGGAAGTACAGGGGTAACACATGTGCACCTTTATCAAAAGTCACACTTTAAAAAACATTCTCAAATAATGACAATCTCTGCCCTTGTATTCATAACGCCTCTCCTCTGATGTTCATAAACTAAATGCTTGTTTCCTTCCCGTCAGGCTCGCTGTCGCTGTGTCAAACGGATCGGTCCACCTCACCACAGGGGGGGGGGTCCCGTCCCGTACATCATGTGAGCAGCTCGATGCCGAGCCAAATGGTGACGGGAGTGACTCCATGTCGAATGACGATGGTCGTATTCTCAGCCTCCACAGTGTGGCGCTTCCCCCCCCCCGACGGGACGCTCTTCATCATCTTCTCTCGTCTCCCAAATTGATTTCACATAACTAGTTAAATTGCATTTTGATAATTCATCCGTTATGTTCAGCTATCTAATTCAAACCGCTATCCACAACTTTTAGCCAACTATTAACCAACCAAATGTTAACTATTTAGATTATTTATCCACAACTTATAACACTTTAACTATTTCAACTGTTTCTAAATTATTTTTAACTAACTATGTTATCTATTGTTCATAATTTATCCATATAAACATTTATCCATCCCCCTCAGCTCACTGCTTAGACCAGGGATGCCAGGGTGAAATTGGACAGGGGGCCAGATTTTTTTCAAGTGAGATCTCAGGGGGCCGGATTACACTTTCGGACTGAAAAGGCCAAACACTGACTCAACACATGGATAGGTAGGCTATTTGAAATTATTCATGAAGACCTACACATCATTAAGAAATTGCATTGGCACCAAAATTGCCTCACAATGAGGCCTACAATGACATAGCCTAAAGCAGGAGACAGTTACCCTCTAAAAACGTAACATTTTCCTTTCCATGCAAGTAGCCTACATATTTAAATTAGAAATGCACCAACAAAGCCACAGGCTAGTAACTAAATGAAGCCTGTGGCTTTTTTGAAAGAGTGGGAAAAGCTTACAGCACCTGGTATTCCCAGGCGGTCTCCCATCCAAGTACTGACCAGGCCCGACCCTGCTTAGCTTCCGAGATCAGACGAGATCGGGCGTGTTCAGGGTGGTATGGCCGTAAGCGAAAAGTGAGCCTGCAAATGAGCGTTTTAAAGAATCGGAGACAAACATTTATAAAAAATGTATAAAAAAAAAATGCTCCCCTTATCACCCGCGGGCCGGATGTGACGTACAGTCGGGCTGAGTCCGGCCCGAGGGCCGTAACCCTGGCACCACTGAGACCTATATGAGAACCACTGCTCTAGTCTGTAGTGGGTTTGGGTGTAACTTGCCACAATAAACTCTTAAAATCTCTTTTAAAGATGTAAATTGAGATGTATGTTTTTTTTAAATGACAGATTTAGCTCCCAGTGAAAGGCCCTGTGCTTTGAAAGGTCCCTCCCATTGTCTACGCCCACAAACCAGGACAGGAAGCAGCAGACAGAGAGGCACAAGAGGAAGGGACACACACACACACACACACACACACACACACACACACACACACACACACACACACACACACACACACACACACCCACACACACCATTTGATTTTCCTTTTATTTCCTGTTGCTCTCCTTGACCGCTGCGCCCCTGCAGTGGCCGTGCTCCACAACACCGGCTCTCCCTCTGGGGCCCTCAGGGGCCCTCAGGGGCCCTCGGTCCTGTGGTTCTTCTGCCTGTTCGGCCTTCTTGCAGCCGAGTTCGGGCCCATCGGCGGCCACCAGCTCGCTGTGCACTGAGCGGCGCCTGCGGACCGGCGGCGCTGCCCTAGAGGTCAACAGTTATGTCACAAATGCACACGAGGGCCCGTGGCTCACATGTGTAATGCAGTCACATGACGTGTTTTGTATCTCTTGTACTACACTGTGATATATTTTTACATTTGCTATTTTTTTTCAACGTTGATAATATCATGTTTGATGGCTGTGTGTTTGAATAAAAGAGGTATTTGAACCTTCTTGTCTCATGTGAGTGTTTACTCCTTTACCTTTTTATGTTGCTCAACACATAGGAACACGTTATCTTTCTATTTCCTTAAAATGATAATCTGACGAATAACTGATTCATCGTTTTACTGAGTCAATAGAACTTCAACTGCAATGAATGTGCACTAACACACGGTGGCACCATTCAACTATCATTCAATCTGCACAGTGCTATGACGTCTATAATAATCAGCCTTTCAAGGTCACTTATCTGTGATAGTTTATCCACGGATCATTTCATGCATATATATCGTTATCTCTCATATTTATTCCCCTCTTCCCTTTGTCAACACTGTACTTCATACTCTGTAACAACGCCTCTTATTAGTTCATAGACAGAGAATACCAGGAAAAGTCTGGTCTCCCCCCCCCCCCCCCTCCCTCTCAGCTGGATGTAGTACAATAGAGGACGGGGAATAGAAACGGACGATGGAGTTATGCAGGAAAGGTTTTGTTTGCAGGAGAGACCGGAAAAAAAGTTTCCTTGTGACATCATGAGAACTGTAACTCGCTGTTTTACACAGTTAAGCTTTTATTTTGAAGGATTTCACAAAATATTCTCGTCAAAGCTCTGCAATACTAATCAAAATGCATGTTAGTCCACAATAAAATCTTTGAAGTTGCCTCTCACAGCCACAGTAACAGCACCGGCCAGCAGGGGCGCTGTGGAGCTGATCTCTCATCCTGATGGGGAAATGGAGCTCTGGCGCCGCGCCAGCATGTTTTTTTTGGAAGATGCTTCTAGTTTAGACTCGAGGTTCGACATTCAGCACAATTGGTCAGGGCTATTTGAGACGGGCAACACAATGGAGCCCTCTCGTAGTGGGAGAGGTCCTCTTGGCTCCGGCTCTCAAACCATCGCTCTGGTCCAGCTTCCCTGTTTATTTACACTGATTGTCTCGCGGCTCCGTTGGCACGGCCTCCGGTCCTCCTCTGTCATCAAAGGCTTTTTTCTTTTTTCTTTGTATCTTTTATTGATGTCATTAGAACATTAAAATCACTTTGGGGGGGGGGGGGGGGGGCATGCAGGGAAGCTGGTGCTGGGAATGCTGGGCCCCTAGTGTCCTGCTGTGCCCCGTCAGCATTCTTTCACATACTCCGTGCTGCGTGAGCTCCAGAGGGTAGGCTTGGCCTTGGGCTTGGCCTTGGGCTTGAGCTTGGGCTTGGGTTTGGCCTTGGGTTTGGGTTTGGGCTTGGGTTTGGGTTTGGCCTTGGCCTTGGGCTTGGGCTTGTGTTTGGGGTTGGGCTTGTGTTTGGGCTTGGGCTTAGGTTTAGTCTTGGGCTTGTGTTTGGGCTTGGGCTTGGGTTTAGTCTTGGGCTTGGGCTTGGGTTTAGTCTTGGGCTTGGGTTTGGTCTTGGTTTTTGACGGGTGGGCGCCGGGATCAGACGGACAGATCGGATTTCTATGGGAATTTCTCAAGCATCGTTGGTCACCAGAGTTTCTGCTGCGGGCGGCGTGCAGATCCTCTACTTCCCTTTGAGGTGAAACAATGGCGTCTCGGGGGTCGCTGATAAACTTGACTGCAGCCTCGGTCGGTGCACGTGAACTTCGGGTCGCTCTCGTCGGGGACGAAAAGCCGAGAGACCTCGGTTCGTCCCACTTTGCATATAAAACGTTCGAGCCCGTCCGAGGCTCACCTCACATGGCGTGAATATGTTTTTTTCTTTGGAATTGCGAACCATACCCCGCCGGGCGGTCGGCTGCAGTGAATCATACCACCGGCCGTAGAGAAGGAATTCAGAGGGAAAGCGTTGGCGCCAAAATACACTCCACCGTGCTGTTTTCATTAGTGAGTATGAAAGGCCTCTGATGAAGTCATAAACTCATAAAAATCACCTGTCGCGATGTGTGTGAGGACTGGGAGGCCCTCGATGTAAATGTCAGAAGAGCAGGTCTGATGCTGTATTGCTGTGTGAGCAGAGGTCCGCGGGACGCCCGCCTTGTTGCTTTTGACTCGGATTCAAGAAAAGAGGCTCGCTCTCTCTCGGCCCGTTCCGTAATCTCGCACAACACCTGCCGGCGCTCTCGTCCCTCTCGTCCCCTCGGCGGCACCGGGAACAACAGCAGAGGCCTTCCTACCGGGCAGTCGGGTGTTCAATCTCGAAGAAAAAAAAGGGTCCTCTTCGCCCTGCGGGAGACGGCTGGATCTGCCGAGAAGAGATCAGTGTCATGAGAGGGAAGTGAAGAGGACGGAGGGGAAGACACAGAAGAGGGATGCGATTGTCCAGAAGTGAGAGAGCTCGGTCCAGAGACCGATAAAGGGAGGCATGGGGAAGATTGACAGAGCGATTAGAGTCAGAAGAGAGAGAGAGAGAGAGAATAAAGAAGAGTGGGCACCATGCAGCCGTGATCTCACCCTCCTCTCTCTCTCCTCTCCTCCGGCAGCGGCATCCAGAAAGCTGCCCTTTCGCAGAAAAATGCCAAGCGCACCGCATTCCAGCGCCACACAAAGGCCCTCCCTCGTCTCAGCTGCACGGGCACAATCAGACAAGGGATAATTACATAATTAGGCCGGCTGGTGCGGACGGGGGACCCTCAGATGGTGTGTTGGTGTGTCGTATTTACGCTGCCGGACAATGAAGAGAGCCTGGCGGTATCGGAGGAGGCAGCAGAGAGAGTGCGGGGGGGGTTGTCACGATGGAGAAGAACGGGTCGATAGAACGACCTCCAGGGGCCGAGCCTCGGTGTGTGTGTGTGTGTGTGTGATCCTGTGATATGTGAAGAGGTGGGGACTTTTGGGGCTCTGACAACCAGACAGACGCATGGGGGGCCACGTTGAATGGACGGCATGGTGCTGGATGCATAAAAGAGGATATTGTCATCATAATTCTTGCTGCATGGTTGTAGTAGCCGACACACTCTGAGTGGGGATGCTGGACATTTCAAACTTGTGTCCATTATTTTCATTTTTAGTTTGCTTTTTAGCTAATTTAACTAATTTGAGCAATTTACCCGTTTCCAACCTGTTTCCTCCTCTCTTATCTCCTTTTCAACTTTACTTTGAGCTACTAGTCATCTATGTTGACAGTTTGTAATTATTATTCTAAGCTGTTTACTTTAACCAGTTATCCAACAGCAGCCTAGCTTTTATGATTTAGCCTTCCAGCTCATTTAGCTCATTTCAACCACCTCTCCACCCTTTCATCCGTCTCCATCCCTTTCCTTTAACTTCATCTATAGTTCACCAATGCATCATCATGGTGGTGTTCAGGTCTTACAGCTGACTTGACACATGCATAATATATATATAATATATGTATATACAGTATATATACATATATTACATATATTAATGTATCCAGTTACTCCCCAATCTTTCCCTGTAGCCGTGGTAACGTGGCCCAACAGTCCACCTCTCAGGCAGGATCCACGCTCCCAGACGAGAATCGAGCCAGTGTCGCTCGGCTGGCCTCCGCCCAACAATCTCCCCTCGCACCGCGGCCTCGGCTTTGGGTGTGTCTCCGCTCGCACGGGACGGCACAGAATAGACTATTGTTGACCGCGCAAGACAGGGAGCCAGGGGAAGAGGGAGGGGGGGGGGCGGTGTTGGGGAAGGGAGACGGGGGGGGGGGAATTAGCTTTTAACGAGCGGAGCGAGAAGCACATGGACAATGAAGCATATGGCTCCTCTCCCACTTACATGCGTGTGCTCTGATGCAGAGCCACTGGACATGTATTCACACACACACACACACACACAGGGACCAGTCTTTCTTCCGCCAGTGTTTCCACATACATGTACGTTACGTGTTTTATGTGGACATTGAACATTCGGGCCCAGAAGGCTGTGCATGTTCACGATGATCTGAATCCAGAGCAACGACACACAACCATCACACAGCGCGACAGAAATAATCTGATTCACTATCTTGCAGAAAGGTAGATAAAGGTATCGATAAAGGTAAGTGATATTTCAGTTTTTCTTTTTTTCTTTAATTTAATTGAATAACATTTCTGTTTTTTTCTGTCAAGATGGGGAGCTGAGTGTTCATTAATGAGACATAAAATGAACTTTTTTGATTTGAGCAAATGGCTGCAATGAAATCAAGAGTGAACATTTAAAAGGGGTCTGAATACTTTCCGGACCCACTGTATATGTGTTGATGAGAATCGGCCTCCAGCTGTGTTGAGATAAACCTGAAGCAAACGCCTGCTGAAGCCCGTCGGACCTCTCGACGCCATTAAAGCTAAAGCTGTGAGGTGGATATCTGAGGCTACCTTTAACGGTACCTGGCTGTATACAGGACTGTCTCAGAAAATTAGAATATTGTGATAAAGTTCTTTATTTTCTGTAATGCAATTAAAAAAACAAAAATGTCATGCATTCTGGATTCATTACAAATCAACTGAAATATTGCAAGCCTTTTATTCTTTTAATATTGCTGATTATGGCTTACAGCTTAAGAAAACTCTAAAATCCTATCTCATAAAATTTTAATATTTCCTCAGACCAAGTAAAAAAAAGATTTATAACAGCTGAGTGTTTGTCAAGGCTCAGGAAACCCTTGCAGGTGTTTCGAGTTAATTAGACAATTCAAGTGATTTGTTTAATACCCTACTAGTATACTTTTTCATGATATTCTAATATTTAGAGATAGGATATTTGAGTTTTCTTAAACTGTAAGCCATAATCAGCAATATTAAAAGAATAAAAGGCTTGCAATATTTCAGTTGATTTGTAATGAATCCAGAATGCATGACATTTTTGTTTTTTTAATTGCATTACAGAAAATAAAGAACTTCATCACAATATTCTAATTTTCTGAGACAGTCCTGTAGGTCTGGTGTTGTAATTCCTCCTCCTCCTCCTTCTCCTCCTCCTCCTCCTCCCCCTCCTCCTCCAAAACTGAGCGTGTTGCGTTCAGGAGTCACTCAGCTCCATCAAATTCCAACTCTTTTGTGTGTCTCAGTTTTCTGGAGTTTCAAGAAGCTCCACGTTGGTGTTCAGCCATTTCACTTGACATTCCCCATAACGTACATTACTTCTGACCATTGCTCTTCAAGGCGCAGCATCGATTTTTATTGATTGATTTTTAGCTTCCGGGCAACCTTCTAATTTCGAGAGGTAGAAAATCGATCTTTGTAAAAGTAATGTGACCCATTGTAGCTGAAACATGCAGAGCCAGAACATGGTACATTCCAACTACGACACACATGGTACTTTCTGCCTTGATGCACAATAATTTCTTTTCTCTCGCCTGAATGAAGCCGCGGGCGACCGCTTCCCTGAAACTTCAGCAAACAGTCATTAGCGCTTACGAGGCTCCGATGGTCTGCGTCCTCCGTGAGATTACTGCTTATCTTCATCTGGTAGAAAGTATCACTCTCATGGCAACGCACACAACCGTCTTCAATTACAGCCGGGAGAGGACGTTCACATGTAACCCTCTGCTGCACAGCTATATTTGGGCTTCAGACATTGTTTTGAGACGGTGAGAAACTCCCGTCTGAGTGGAGATGTGAGCCACGCCGAGGCCGTCGGGTCTCCATCGGGTCTCCGTCGGGTCTCCATCGGGCTGCTTTTAGATGTTGGCAGCCATGTCTTCAAGCTTTGTTTCCCCCCAGAGGTTTGTGCCTCTTTGGAGCTTCGGTAAACATTTTCCAGGGGGAGAAAAAAAGTGATCGGTCAGAGGTCACGTTTATTGGCTTGGGAAATGAATGAGAAATAAAATACAACCTTTTTTTTCTTCTTCTTCTTTTCATTGCATGCCATGTTCATTCCAAGTCAGCTCCAGTCCAACAAGTGAGTACAGATAATAAAGTGCAATAGACACAAACAACAAACAATGTATGAGACAACACACACGACTGTGTAAAAGTTATGGGTCACCCTGATAATTTGGTGTTTTCCATGAAAACTCACATTTATTTATCAAATGAGTTTCACAATGAATAGAACATATAGTCAAGACATTGACAAGGTTAGAAATAATGATTTTTATTTGAAATAATAATTTTGTTCTTCAAACTTGTCGCTCAAAGGAAGGCCAGTATTAACTGTTTTCAGCTGCGCTAACATGAAAAGGGTTTTCTACCCCTCCGTTAGTCTTCTAAGCGATAACACAATGTACCATTAGAACTCTGGAGATGGGCCTCTATACACCTGTGTAGAGACTTCATTAAACACCAGAGAATAGTCATTTACCACATTAACTATGTAGAGAGTGGATTTATGATTAATGTAATGTTATCTTCATTGAAAGAAACTGTGCTTTACTTTGAATAATGACATTTCTAAGTGACCCCAAACTTTTGAACGGTGGTGTATGTACTGTACATTTCATCTGCAGCAGTCAGACAGAGGGAGCTTCAGCTTCCTAACTCACCCCTAGTGGACGAAGCTGTTTGAGAGTCTGTGTGTATGTGTGTATGTGTATGTGTGTGTGTGTGTGTGTGGGTGAAAAGTAAACTACAGAATGATTTTCGTCCCTTTGAGTGACACTCTGAGGTCTTCAGATGTCTCACCACACCGGTCTAACAAAGCCAGACTTGAATGCACACTGTCATTGTTCACCCGCAACATCTGGGTCATCATCAATAGGTCAGCATCAAGGTCAGCGGCGAGGGTGTCAAGGTCATTCTCTCATCGTCCATGTATTCCCCCTCTGCATGCTAACCTTTAGCACGATGCTCGGCCTGCGTGCCAGAGCCATTCTCCTCTCTCTCTAACGTGCTGACCTTCTTGTCTGCAGGACTTCAGAGCGGGCCGAGGGGGCTGAGGGGGCCGAGCGGCTGCACAGGGCGCATTACGTAATGGCCGTGACATTTCGGAGTGGGCCCGTGACCCGCTCTGCTCCTTCATTGCTTTGAGGACCGGTCAGACGTTTGCTCACTCGGACCCGAGAGGTCGGCGTCACTCCGTGGGCCGCATTGATGTCTTGATGCCGCGTCAGCATTTCCAGCAGAAAAGCTTGCCACAGGCTCCACAGGCGCCCTCTGTGCATTGAAGACGCCGCTGTCGGCGCCGCACGGCGCCCAATCAGCAGCGGAGAGAGGAGGCGCTCGATAGAAGGCCGTGTGCACCTCCACTAGACGGTGGGAAGATAGTCTCCACCTGAAGTCTCAGTTCAAGACCTTGTGACTTGTGGATTTCACCTTTCAGTTCACCGAACATACGGGAAGCGTGGTTCTTCTTTTCCTTTTTTTATCCCTGTAGTCACAGACAATGAAACATTTACTGCCAATACGGAGACATCATTGTAGTTTTTAGGCTGCAGGAATACAAAGAAAGGTGACGACCAAAGTGAGAAGTGAGGATACTTTAATGAACACATTATTATCTTCTGTGTGTAGAGGAAGTGAAACACACAAAGAAGTTATTGTTGCTGTTTTCAAGGAGCACAAAGTCTCAACGTTCATCTTTGAAGTCGATTTTACACATTTTCACAATTCGTCTGGTATTTGGGCCCCTCACTCGAGGCAATGGGCCCCTCACTCGAGGCAATGGGCCCCTCACTCGAGGCAATGGGCCCCTCACTCGAGGCAATGGGCTCCGCCCTCGAGGCAATGGGCCCCTCACTCGAGGCAATGGGCTCCTCACTCGAGGCAATGGGCCCCTCGCTCGAGGCAATGGGCCCCTCCCTCGAGGCAATAGGCTCCTCCCTCGAGGCAATGGGCACTTCACTCGATTAAAATCGGGCCCTCACTCGAGGCAATGGGCCCCTCACTCGAGGTCTCACGTGAACCTGAAGTCCAGCCCAAGGCCGGGCCATGGGAAAACGTTTAAAGCCGTTCACTCTCCAACACAAGTGACCGTTCTCCCTCTTTTCCTCCTGCGTGGTCCGGCCTGCATTTTCATATTTACCTTCGCATTGAAAATGCCGGAAGGTTATGTTTTGATCGCCGTGTATTTATTTATTTGTATGCGTGTTATTCGCAAAACTCAAAAAGTATTGAACCGAATCGCATGAAATTTGGTGGGATGATTGCTTATTATCCGGGGACCAGTTGATTAGATTTTGGGATCGATCGGGTCAAAGGTCAAAGGTCATGAACAGGTCAAAATCTTTCGCAGAACTCAAAAAGTATTGAACCGAATCGCATGGAATTTGGTGGGATGATTGTTTATTATCCGGGGACCAGTTGATTAGATTTTGGGATCGATCGGGTCAAAGGTCAAAGGTCATGAACAGGTCAAAATCTTTCGCAGAACTCAAAAGTATTGAACCGAATCGCATGAAATTTGGTGGGATGATTGTTTATTATCCGGGGACCAGTTGACTAGATTTTGGGATCGATCGGGTCAAAGGTCAAGGTCAAAGGTCATGAACAGGTCAAAATGTTCTTGAATCGCATGAAATTTGGTGGGATGATTGGTTATTATCCGGGGACCATTTGATTAGATTTTGGGATCAATCGGGTCAAAGGTCAAGGTCAAGGTCATGGAAAGGTCAAACTCTTTTTTTACCATAGCACGATACATTTTTGTCCAATTGGCATGCAACTAATTCCAAAATGTTCATAATTCAATGCCCAATCTTGTGATATGCGAAGGTATGCGCTCTACCGAGTGCCCATTCTAGTTCATTGGTATTTCCGGATGGCTCCCAACATTTGCAAAATAAAGGCCATCGCAGTAATCGTTATAAAGCTGGAACAATCATAACTGGGGGAACTGAATGAAAGCTTGGAGAGGCTTGTTGACCTTTCAGAGCTAAACTGGTCCTGGCTTCTGTCTGAGCGCCGCGGAGCCCATTGTGTTCCCAGACCTTATCACCGGGCTGCAGCTTCCTCTCCCTGCTGCGTGAGCGCCCCGTGCACGGGAGCGTAAGAGTTGATGCGCGTGCGAGGGCCCTGTCCTTGTGTTTTAAATGTGTGTGTGTGTGTGTGTGCGTGCGTGCGCGTATGTTTTAGTGAACTGGGTCGGCAAGTACAGAGGCTTGAAGAGTGATGCATGATGTTTCACACTTGCTAGACACCACTCTCTCTCTCTCTCTCTCTCTCTCTCACACACACACACACACACACACACGCACGCTCAGGGTGGCTGATTTCAATATTTTAATCTAAAGTTTATTACACTCTTGAAATCACGTCATGTGCCTTTTCAAAATACAAAAAAAAGGTAATACAATTAAAACAAATTCAACACATGTTTTATTAATGCATAACAACGAAATCATGATTTGATATGATCTCGCGTGTACGTCAACTCTCACATAAGCGCACAGAAAAGCACCAAACAGTAATATAATAACCATTTTCTTCCTTCGACATCACTTCTCAATCAATGCTTTCGCTAAAGCCTCCCGAAACCCCCCAGAGCCGCCTCTCCTCCACACTGAGGCTCATTCATGAAGCTAAGAGCTGCTGAAAAGCTGCAGTTATCAAAGTATTAGCACAACTCAGGGGCGACTGACAGATCCTGCTCCCACCGCTCTGTCCCTCACGCTGGGAAAGAAAAAAAGAAAAGAAAAAAGAACGAACCACTGCCTCCACCTGTCCCCCCCCCCCCCTCCTCCTCCTCCTCATCCTCCTCCGCGTGGGAGCGGGACGTCCTGTGATGTCACGGTGGTCAGCTCTGTTCTCCCTGACAATACACCCACACCTCCGGGGCTTCCCCTGCCCCGGCAACAGGGGGAGCTGTTGTGTCCTGCTGGTATGTGTGCCATGACTCATTGCCTCCTTTCTCCCACGCAGTCGTTCACACGCACACGCACACACACACACACACACACACACACACACACACACACACACACACACACACACACACACACACACACACGCTGAAACAGCCGTACACAGCTGCTGTCAGCCGGAGCTCCATAGTGATACGCACACACATATACACAAACACACGGCGCATCATTGGGTATACAGTGTGGCGCATGGACAAAAAGGAGGAGGGGGGGGGGGGGGATGTGGAGGCGGCCCGATGGAGATGTTGCCCGGGACAACTGATATCCCAACACAGCTCTGACCCCGGTAACGCCTGTGGCTTATTGCATCAATGGAAGTATTGACACACATGGAGAGAGTGAGACAACAGAGGAGAGCAATGCAGGATGGACAGTGAGTGTGTGTGTGTGTGTGTGTGTGTCATAGTTGCAGAGTATGTGCTTCCCTTTATTGTTTTTACCTAAATACTGAAACTCAGAGCCCTGTATGATGCGAGTGTGTTTATGTTTATGTTTATGTGTGTGTGTGTTTATGTTAATTTGTGTGTGTGTTTATGTTTATATGTGTGTGTGTGTGTTTGTTTGTGTGTGTGTGTGTTTGTGTGTGTGTGTTTGTCCGTGTCCCACTGAGCCACAGGAGGTTTTCTCTAGCCTTGTGAGGACGTGTGTGTTATAAGTGTCTACGGGACAAATATGGGCCGGCGTGGTGGATTTATTAACTCGGGGATTAAATGCATTTAATACGGCACTATGAGTTAAGTTAAAGAGAACTTAATATTTGAGTTTCACGACAGCTGTGAGGAGTAACTGTGAAGCGGTGAACACGCCCCTGTGTTAAGTTGTTGATCGTTTTCCTTTCCAGTAACCAATCCAACACATTTAAATCCAATATTTCCTTTCCTTTCTGTTGCCTGATGGAAATAACTTTTAACTCGATGTTCATCAATTAGTCGCTCTTTGCGAAAACAGCTGCTGGACCTATGGCAGGGGCTACGGACTATCACAGACTACCAGAGCAGACCCCGCGCAATGGTGAGTGCCGACGCATCCCTAGCGGACGACCTGAACTCATTTTATGCACGGTTTGAGGCTAGCAACAACAGCGCTAGCTCGCCGGCTAACAACAACACCGTTAGCGTAGCCGAGGTGAGTTCTACCGCTGGGGATGAACACACACTCTCTGTGACCGAGCACAGTGTGAGGAGGGCTCTGTTGAGGGTGAACACCAGGAAAGCTGCAGGTCCAGATGGCATATCTGGGCGAGTACTGAAGACCTGTGCTAACCAGCTAGCTCCAGTGTTCACCACAATATTCAACCTCTCCTGGCTGAGTCCGTGGTCCCCGCCTGCTTCAAGAGATCCACTATTGTCCCTGTGCCCAAGAATGCTTCTCCAGCATGTATGAATGACTACCGACCGTGGCCCTCACCTCGGTGGTCATGAAATGCTTTGAGAGGCTGATAAAGGACTACATCTGCGCCTTCCTCCTTCCTCCATGGACCCGCTGCAGTTTGCTTATCGCCCAAACAGATCCACGGATGATGCTGTCTCCCAGGTACTGCACACCACACTCTCTCATCTGGACAGCCAGAGGGGGCTATGTGAGACTGCTGTTCATTGATTATAGTTCAGCTTTCAACACCATAGTCCCTCCAGACTGGCCGGCAAGCTGATTGAGCTGGGACTGAACACCCCTGTGTGCTTGGATCCTGGACTTCCTGACCGCCAGGCCACAGGTGGTCAGGGTGGGCAGACACACCTCAAACCCCTCACCCTGAACACAGGATCCCCCAGGGTTGCGTCCTCAGCCCCTACTGTACTCCCTGTACACACATGACTGTGTGGCCAGGTTCAGCTCAACACCATCATCAAGTTTGCGGATGACACAGTGGTGGTGGGCCTGATCTCCGACAACGACGAGAAGGCCTACCTGGAGGAAGTTGCTGATCTGTCACTCTGGTGCCGGGACAACAGCCTCATCATGAATGTCACCAAAACTAAGGAGCTGATTGTGGACTTTAGGAGGGTACAACAACAGAGGACGTACTCACCACTGGGGATTAACGGGACTACTGTGGAGAGGGTGAGCGGTATAAATACCTGGGAGTCCACATCACCGAGGATCTGACATGGTCAACGAACACAGACACTCTGGTGAGAAAGGCAAGGCAGCGCCTCTACCACCTCAGGCAGCTGAGGAAATTTAAAGTTTCCCAGAGGATCCTTCAGTCCTTCTACTCTGGAGCTGTAGAGAGCGTCCTGACAGGAAGCATCACAGCCTGGTTTGGCAACTGCTCCGCTCAGGACAGGAAGGCTCTGCAGAGAGTAGTGCGTTCGGCTGAACGCACTATTGGAACTACACTCCCCACCCTGCAGGACTTGTACACCAGGAGGTGCAGAACCAGAGCCGGCAGGATCATGAAGGATCCTCACCACCCCAACAACAAACTGTTTCAGCTGCTGCGGTCAGGCAGGCGCCTCCGTAGTCACGCTGCAAGAACAGAGAGACTGAGACGGAGTTTCTTTCCTCAGGCCATCAGGACTGTGAACTCCGACCTCACCAGGACCCCCACATAGACCCACACAACTGCCCCTCTTAGGCACACACACACACACACACACACGCACACTTACTGTAAATATTGTGTTGTTTTTTATTGTAAATAGTGTGTACTTGTTGCCCTTGCACATTCCTGCTGAGCATTGCCACTTTCATTTCACTGCACACCCTGTGTGTGTATGTGACAAATAAAACATCTTGAATCTTGAATCTTGTCACGAATTCCCCACCTTCCTAGTTAAATCCATCCTGCTTACATGTTTAATTAACTCTCCTGTCATTCCAGATCCTGTCATCCTCACCTCGTTAGTCCCTCATTCCCTTCACCTGGTCCTCACGCCCTTCTCACCTGCAGCCCATCCCCTCATTAGTCCCTCACTATTTAGCTCCCTCACTTCCACTTGTCCTCTGCCTGATTGTCTTGTGTGTCACCGCCAAACTTTCCAGCGAATTCCTAGTACTAGTTCTGATCTGCCTGTTACGACCCTGTTTGCCTGTTCACCCGACTTGAGATTTTTGCCTGCCCCTTTTGGATTTGTTGCCCTGTTTGACGGACCACCCGGTTTTGACCCTGCCTGAAAGATTAAGTAAACAGCCTCCTCCTGCATTCCTGTGTTAGTCGTGCTTTTGGGTTCCAGTACCTGTAACCATTACACCCTCAAACATATCAGAGGGTGCTAACTAGCATCCGTTGTTTCTATAAAACCCACTATAAACTGTATAAATCACTATAAAACCTCAGCCATTTGATTAATTGTTATTAGAATTGTTTAATTACAAGTGGATCAGGTACACAGACCCACAGACCCTCATGAACAGATTGATTTGATTTATTTTATCTTATATGTTGACTGATTGTTTTTGATTGTTTTGTTTGTCTAATGTGTAAACACCGAGTCAGATTCTTCGCTTGTCTAACACACGTAGAATACATGTTTCTGATTCGTCGCACACGTTAATCTGCTGAAGGAGGAAGTTGACAGGGAGTTCCAATAAACTGCTCACACACAGTATAGCTGTCCAGCGTGGGGCCTGATCACAATCGTGCACTTTTGAGCCCAAAGAAAAATGAAAACTGCAGCGTCGAGCCGCTCTGTGGGTGAGTCTGTTCATAAAGCAGCGGCACGCCGTGCGTACATCCCGCCCTCTGGACGCTGGCGAAGAGATGAAGCCGCTCCGCAGACGGGATCTGGAGCTGATCCGCTGATGTTGGGCCCGATAAGCGAGTCGCTACCGCAGAACACCTCTGGCCATCAAAGCTATCCCACTATTGTTCCCCCACGCACAGGAAGCCAGGGCTGTTGTGTTATTGTTGGATGAGGGAGAACGAGGGAGGGAGCTGGAAGAAGGCTGTGCGTGTGTGTTGCCTACTACAGTATGTGTGTGTGTGTGTGTGTGATCTACGCCTTTGCTACTGTGTGTGTGTGTGTGTGTGTACATTGATCAGTGTGTTGCAGCGAAGGGGAAGCCGTCGGTACCTGAGTCACAGCGGAAGAACCTGGAGCCGTGCAGGAAGACACCTGGGAGCTGAGGGAGAACAAACAAACCCCGAGGAGGGAAGAGGAAGAAGAGGGAGAGGAGAGGCAGGATGAGGAGGGGAATTAAACAGAGAGAGAGAGAGGGCCAGAGCAGCTGCCGTTGGAGCTATGTGGCGTCCAGGAAGAGAGAGATCCGGTCCAGGTCGAGAGAGAGGTCCAGGTCGAGAAGTCGTCTTGTGAAATGAGTCCAGTGTGTTTTATGTTTTGTGTCGGGAACATTCAGAGACCCGAGAAACAAAGACGTAGAAACTACGCCGCCCGGTCACGTCGTATCGCAGTTCGACATTTTTCGGTACTTTGCGGAGCTGAGCAGCTCTCGGCCAATCAGAGTGATGACCACGCCCCCTTTCTTTAGGGGTTAGGAGACGTGGAGAATTAAACACTCTGGTCCTTCATCGACTTCCTTCACAATGTCTGATCTAAGGACTCTTTGGAGGCTCCTTTGAGGTCCTTTTTGATTCCTGTGAGGAGTTAGTGAAGTAGGAGTTAGTGAAGTAGCAGTTAGTGAAGTAGGCGTTAGTGAAGTAGGAGTCAGTGAAGTAGGAGTTAGTGAAGTAGGAGTTAATGAAGTAGGAGTCAGTGAAGTAGGAGTCAGTGAAGTAGGAGTCAGTGAAGTAGGAGTCAGTGAAGTAGGAGTTAGTGAAGTAGGAGTTCAGTGAAGTAGGAGTCAGTGAAGTAGGAGTTAATGAAGTAGGAGTTAGCTTGATTGACGCTGTTTTTGAACATTATGAAACGACGCTGAAGTGAATATTAAGAAACACCTTTCCATTAACTTCCCAGCGCTGTTGGTTTTAGAGTTTATATCGTGGTACTCTCACCCCGGCTTTATTGTTCATTGAATCCCTCATTACACACATTTCATCATCAAAGGGGGGATTCTCTCCCTCCAAAAGAGTAGATGACAATAAGAGTTTGAGAACCGCTTAGTGCTGATATTTAACGGAGCGACCCGAGAGTGGTCTCACTCTGCGACGCCAACTCTCGACAAGAAAGTACGTGTGTGTGTGTTGCACCGTTGTGCGTAATGTGCATCGTGGAGCACAAAGGAAGTCAGAGGACTGAGCGTAGCGTATAGTACCGACGAGGAAGACGAGCAGACGTTATACAATCAGTGGACTGAATTCAGTCCTCACAGCTGTCCACAGCCACTGTTTCAGAAAGTGTGTGTATGTGTGTGTCGTTAAGATGATGGTATGCTGCAAAACAACGGGTTCCCACGCCGTGTTGGAGGCGGGTGAGACGGGGGAGAAGCAACACTGGTTGAACGTAATATGGAGAAACTGGCTCACATCAGCCTCTCCTGGAAGACGTTCACGAGTCGCTGGTTCAGGAATGAACACTTGAGGAGAGAGAGAGGGAGAGAGATAGAGAGAGAGATATAGATAGATAGAGAGAGAGAGAGGGAGAGAGAGAGAGATATATAGACAGAGAGAGAAGCATGCAGACTCTTTTCTGCCCTGAGAGCCTCTTTTTGAGATCACAGGACACTAACAATGCTACACAAGATAAAAACAACAACAACAACAACAACAAAATCAGTCTGACGCAAAGTATCACAGACACACGCCACAGGCCCTTCCTGAGGAACGAGTCTCTGCTCTGCGTGCGGTCCAGACGTCATATCCTCGACCCGGTTCGGCTGAACTGGGCCGCTCCAGAGTCCGCCCGCCCCCCCCCCCCACATACACACTCCGTCTCTGCAGCATTGTTTCCAGACACCATTTTCATTGTAGCTGGAGTGGGAGGGGACGGAGATCAACGCCGAGGTCGACGCCAAGTGCGCTCTTGTGTACTCAACGACCCTCGTTGGCATCGGAGAGTCCCCCCCCCCCCGCCACTGACTTCTGGGAGGTAAAGCCTGGATTTCCCCCGTTTCCACTCTCCCCGGCTCTTTAACGACTAACGCCTCGCCCTCACCCTCTCATTTAGCGCCACTCCTCTCATTTCCTCCCCTCATTATGTCCTTTTATTCAGAAGCCCCTCCGCTCGGCGTCTCCCCGCTCCCAACCCGTCCTCGTGGCTTCGTATTGGACCGCTTCCATCCCTCCAAAATCGACACATTGGGAATCCCACGACCGTCGTGTGAAGACATCCCCGGCTTTAGTTTCAAAGTCGTGGGCTCAGACACGTTTCCAGACACATGAAAGCGCATGCGAGCGTATCGGCCTCGCTCTCTTCATCTCCGCCTACCCAGAATGCATCCTCCCTCGCAGGCCGCTTCTCCCCTCGCCACCCCCAAATCCATCGGATAAGTCATTACTCTTCATGATGTAATAAGCAGGTACAGCAGAGATATTTAAGGCATTTTGGGATGCAGTTGGGTAATCAGCGCCGCCTCCACCCCCGCGCTGCCCGGACCTGTCTGATTGTTCGCTTTGATTACAGGGTCCTCCACCCAGAGTCTTAAAGCGTACGCGATGACGAGGCGCCTGCACACGCACACGGTATGTACACTGTGTGCGTGTGCAGGTGCACAGTGTGCGATGTGGCTGTGGATGCAGGTGTGTGCACGCACATCGCCGTATGAAAGCCTTCCAAGAATCCGTGCGGAGGACTCGACGCCTGTGTAATTTACGGCGCTCTTAAGGATTTCCAACTTTGGGTGAAGCAGCTGCAAGGTGGAGCAACAAAGAGTGAATTACAGAGAGTGGCCGCGTGGGCGCGGCGCATTACTTACCCGCCTCCTCCTGGACTTTTATTTTAAATTAATTAATTTATTGGTAATGTCTTCTTCAGTGGGTCTCTGCTAACACAGATAAGGCACATAGAGCTGCTCGTTGATGACTAGTTACTAACCGGTGGGTTTGGAGTTACAACAGGTGCTTAGATGGAGATAAAGAGCGTTTTATATACTTGTTAAAGAGGGAGGAGCTTCGTCAGTGTGTCTACTGTGTAATGATAGAATTATGTCAACTGATAATATGTAGGCCGCAATTCAACAAACGACCATCTATAAGTACGTTTATTAAAAATATATGAAGCAAGCAAGACAAGAAGAGTTGATGAATCAATTACTCAATAAATACCGTTATTCTGCTTTTATGTTTGGGATACACATTTTAATTTAATTTCAATTCGGAAAGAGTGATTGCACTCCAGTGGTTCTCACCCTTTCTTCAGTGATGTAGCCCTGACCAGTGCAAAGCATTTTGGGTTGAATGAAAGATTTAATATGCATCATTTTGCATATCATATATTATATATAATAAATTATATATATAATTCAGTTTATAAACTTACACTTATATTTTATTTAATATTGATTAAATAACTGTTTGCAAAGGCTTTTTAATGGATAATCTCATTTTAAATAAATATAAAACAAATCTCACGGTAAGTACCCCCGAGAGGGCCTTCACGTACCCCCATTTGAGAACCACTGCTCTACTTCCCTACTGTTTCTAGTCTAGTCTTAAACTTTACTGTCGTCGCTCCATTAAAGATTCCTTAACCTCCACACCAACTCGTCACATGTATTCAACACATGCCAAAGCACTGACTCACTTTTATTGCAACTAATACACTTCTCAAGAAAATGTCCTTTTTTGGTCTATTTCCTGCATCAAAATAGAAACTTTCAAATGTGCAGGCATTTCCACGTCCACTTCCCATTTTTGTTTTGGCCCCGGCGGTCACATTACGACAGCTAGATCAACACTCTTCAAGCTTTGTCATTCGGTGGAGTTGGAGAACAATGTCCTGTCCTCTGCTGCAGGATGTGCAACCTACAAACAGCTCGGCCGAGGCCCACGGCTCGAGACGAGTGATCCTGAGAGCGAGGGATCGATGTGAGGAATCCTCAATCAGAGGAAGGAAGGAGTCCATATGCAAGCTATATGTCCAAAGGATCGATGCGGCCACGGGTCAATCAATCAGGTAACGTGCACCCGGCGCACGGCGGTGCTCTCTGAGAGGAATACCAGATGACGGGCCGTGACACACTCAGCACGGCGTCATCAGGAAGCAACCTCGTAAACAGGAACGTCTGGGAGGAGGCCGCGCAGGAACAAGGTCCACGGATTCATTTTTAGACCGTTACAAACACACCTGTAGTCCTGTTTCAACATCTGCTACTGATTTGAGATCAATCACGGGTTGGTCCCGCCGTCGCCTCTCAAGGCTGTCGGTACAGTGAAGCCTAAATTGTTGAATATTACAGGATACACTATATTTATATATTTTTAATTAATTCTTTTGTCCCAAAAAAACAATTCAGATCTGAATACTACCATCAAGATACAAGTACACACTCAATTTGTTATGGTCAATGCATTTCAGATATATATATATATAATTAATTATTTATATTATATATATTTATATTATATATATTTATATATATATATGTGTTGTGCACCGACAGATATGCTAGAGAGGTTCATGTCATTTATGTTCGCTTTCTCTCATTCCAGGCTTCCTGATTGTTTTCACCTGTCATCACACCTGTCTCCTATGCTCATCAGTGTCAGCCCCGCCCCTGATTGGTCCCACCTGTGTCTTGTTACCATGTGCTTAAATTCCCCTGTCTCCCAGTGTTCCTTGTCAGTTCGTCTGGTCTTTTGCCATGATCAGGTCGGGTTATGTTGTGCTCTTGAAAAGTTTTGATCCCTCACTACGTGAGCGCTTTCATTTGTTCACTGCAGAACCGAAAAATAAAGTACTTACAAATACTTTATCTCTGTCTCCGGTCGTGCAATTGGGTCCTACTTCCTAAGTGTCTGAGCTCGGAACAGAAGACTGACCACATTATGGACCCAGCCGACCCAAGAACGCTTCACGCCGCTCTGTCGGTACAGGGCGTGACGATTTTTCATCACGAGGAAAAACTGGACAAAGTCAGCCGGGAAATACAAGAGCTGAGAGGACGCCAGGCCGGGGTTCAGGAAGAATTATCTACACAGATGCAACAACTGGTTGCCCAAATGAATAATTTTTTCACTCATCAACAGACTGCTCCTCTGGTGACGTCATCCACAGCTGAGAATTTGCCTGTCAATACTCCAGCTGACGACCCAGGTCAGGCTGTTTCCTCCGTGTCGTGGCTGGCTCTTCCGGAGAGATTTTCCGGAGACTCTTCATTGCAGAGCCTTTCTGGTACAGTGTGATCTGCATTTTCAACACAACCCAGCAGCTTTTTTATCTGAGCATGGTAAAGTGGCGTTTATTGTGTCTCATTTAACGGGAAGAGCTGCAGCCTGGGCTACTGCAGAATGGTCTAGAGACACCGAACTATGTTACTCATTGGCCGATTTCATAGAGACTATGAGGCGCATTTTGACCACTCATCGCCTGCTACGGAGGCCAGCAGAAGACTGTTTCAAATACGTCAGCTCAACCGTCAGGTGGTTGATTATGCCATCGAGTTTCGTACAGCAGCAGCGGACAGCGGATGGAATGTTCCGGCTCTTCGTGACGCCTTCATGACAGGACTTTCGGAACCGATAAAGGACCAGCTGGCTCCACTGGAGACACCCGGGATCTGGAATCCCTCATCGCTGTGGCCATCCGGATCGATAACCGTCTTCGAAAGAGAGAGGCGCGACGCAACCGGCGCCGCCGAACCGAGATGTTATTCCCAGCTTCCAGAATTCGCCTGGAGGTCAGCGCCAGCGGAGGATTTCCAGCTCATGTTACCGGACCATCAGAGGTACACTTCCGAATGACTCCGGTGAACCCATGCAGCTTGGAAGAACCAGGCTTTCTCTGGAGGAGAGGCAGCGCTCACGGGAGGGTTGCTGTTTCTACTGCGGCCAGCCGGGTCATCAACTCGCTTCATGCCGGGAAAGATCGTGCTCACCAGTCAAAGGAGGCGCTGGTGAGCAAGTTTCCGCAGACTTCCCTCCTCGACCTGTTACTCAGGTAGACATTTGTATTAACAATCAGACCATTGACCAGGGTGTGTTAATAGACTCAGGGGCTGACGAAAGCCTTATAGACTGGGGCCTAGTCAAACAGCTAAAAATAAAAACTGTCCCGCTATCTCATCCTGTTAGTGCCAGTGCCTTAGACGGCCGCTTGTTGTTCACAGTTACCCATTGCACTGAGCCCATACGGATTACTATAAATAAGGACCATACCGAGCATGCAATTTCATATTTTTGAGTCGACTCAGCACCCGATTATTTTGGGGTTTCCTTGGCTGAAGATCCACAATCCTCACATAGACTGGCCTTCAGGAAAGTTATAGACTGGGGAGAGGATTGCAAGGGTGTAAACTTTCGCAACCTGTTAATGCACCAACAGACTCTAGTAGGATCATTATAGATCACCCTGACTATCCTGATCTACACAAGGTACCTTCCTGTTACCATGATTTAAAGAAGCGTTTAACAAGTCTAAAGCCTTGTCGCTACCTCCTCACCGAGATTTTGACTGTCCCATTGATCTCTTGGAGCCCCATTCCCAAGGGAGACTTTACTCGATTTCGAGACCTGAGAGAACAGCAATGGATGAATACATCTCCTCTTCACTCAAATCAGGGATTATTCGTCCTTCATCGTCTCCAGCGGGAGCGGATTCTTTGTGGGAAAGAAAGACGGGTCTCTGAGACCTTGCATAGACTACAGTCCACTAAATGACATTACGGTGAAGAACCGCTATCCTCTGCCACTCATGTCATCTGCTTTTGAACTGCTTCAAGCCAAGATATTCACCAAGTTGGATTTAAGAAATGCATATCACTTGGTTAGAATAAAACAAGGGGATGAGTGGAAGACTGGATTCAACACTCAGAATGGTCACTATGAGTACTTGGTAATGCCTTTTGGACTGTGCAATGCACCGCTGTTTTCAAGCTTTTGTGAATGAGGTTTTGGGAATTCTTGAATATTTCAGTGTTTGTGTATCTGGATGACATACTGATTTTCTCCCCAGACGCTAAATCTCATGTTAACCATGTCCGCCAAGTTTTGCAGAAACTACTGGATAATCAGCTATATGTCAAGGCAGAGAAGTGCGAGTTCCACACAGAAGAGGTGTCTTTCTTAGGATACATAGTCTCACCTAATCATATCCAAATGGATCCTGCGAAAGTCAGTGCAGTATCCCAGTGGCCCACACCAGACTCCAGGAAAAAGGTTCAGCAGTTCCTAGGATTTGCTAACTTCTATAGGAAGTTTATTAGGAATTTCAGTTCTGTTGCTGCTCCTCTGCATGTTCTGACTTCTCCTAAGGTTCCTTCAAGTGGACCCCAGGCGGATCTTGCTTTCAAACTTCTCAGAGATAGATTCACATCAGCTCCCATACTCACCATTCCAGATCCCCAGCGCCAGTTTATGGTCGAGGTGGATGCTTCCAATGAGGGAATTGGAGGAGTACTGTCTCAACGTTCTGCAGAAGACAACAAGATGCATCCATGTGCTTACCTGTCGCGGAAGTTGACAACGGCAGAGCGGAATTATGACGTGGGAAACAAGGAATTGTTAGCTGTAAGCCCTCGAGGAATGGAGACACTGGCTAGAGGGTGCAGAGCAACCGTTTTTAGTCTGGACAGATCACAAGAATCTAGAATATATAAGAAAGGCTAAGCGTCTCAACTCCCGTCAGGCCAGGTGGACACTTTTCTTTAGTAGATTCAACTTCACACTCTCTTTTCGTCCCGGGTCTCAGAATCAAAACCCGATGCTTTGTCTCGTCTTTACGATCCCGAACCACTTGCGGTAGAGCCCAAGACCATCCTTCCACTTAACCGGGTGATCGGAGCCTTTTCCTGGCAAGTGGAGTCAGACGTTAAAGAGGCAAATGTCATGAATCCAGCGCCTAGCGAGTGTCCCAACAATCTGCTGTTTGTTCCTGAGGCTCTTCACTCCAAGGTCATCCACTGGGCTCACTCATCTGTGCTTGTGCCATCCGGGAGTAGCAAGAACAATGTTCAGGATTCAACAACGTTTCTGGTGGCCATCCATGAAGAAAAATGTGGCCGAGTATGTAGCGGCTTGTCCGGTGTGTGTGTGTAATAAGACCTCATCTCAAGTTAAGATGGGCTTGCTCCAGCCGCTGCCGATTCCCCATCGTCCTTGGTCACACATTTCGATGGATTTTGTGACAGGATTTCCCTCATCCAGAGGCAAGACTACGGTTCTAACAGTGGTTGATCGATTTTCAAAGATGGCTCACTTCATCCCATTGACCAAGCTTCCCTCTGCCAAAGTCACCGCAGAGGTCATGATGAATCACGTATTCAGGATCCATGGATTCCCTAATGACATTGTTTCCGACAGGGTCCACAATTCATTTCCGCCTTCTGGAAAGAGTTTTGTCGACTCATAGGTGCCACCGTCAGCCTGTCATCAGGATATCACCCTCAGTCAAATGGACAGTCGGGCGTCTGAACCAAGAACTAGAGACTACGCCGTGTCTCTCTGCCTCCGGAACCAGACCACCTGGGTGACCACCTCACATGGGTCGAGGTTGCCCACAATACCCTTCCTCGCGGCCACAGGTCTCTCTCCATTCCATTGTGTCAATGGTTTCCAGCCTCCACTTTTCCCTAACAACGAGGAAGAGGTGATGGTTCCATCGGCACATGCCATGATCAGACGTTGTCGCAGAGTTTGGGCTGGTGCTCGCCAGTCTCTTCTCCAGTTCAGCTCGGATGAAGGCTGTTGCGGACGTTCATCGCAGGGTCGCTCCTCCTACAGTCCAGGCCAAAAGGTTTGGCTCTCTACCAAAGACTTACCACTCCATGTCGCCTCAAAGAAACTGGCTCCGAGATTTGTGGGTCCGTTTCCAGTGTCCAGAGTCATCAACCCGGCGTGGTACGCTTGCAACTCCCAGGACCTTGAGAGTGCACCCAACATTTCACGTTAGTAGAATCAAGCATGTGTGAGAGCACACTTGTTCCTCCAAGCCCCTCCACCGCCCCAGTTCTTTGAAGGGGTGGCGTTTACAAGGTCCGTAAACTACTGGAGGTCCGTAATAGGGAGGGCAAGCAATTCCTGGTAGACTGGAAGGGTTACGGTCCTGAGGCTAGAAGCTGGATAGCTGCTTCATTTATCGTAGACAAGACTCTTATCCACGACTTTTACAATCAGCCTGGGCCATCAGGAGTTGGCCCTAGAGGGGGGGTACTGTTGTGCACCGACAGATATGCTAGAGAGGTTCATGTCATTTATGTTCGCTTTCTCTCATTCCAGGCTTCCTGATTGTTTTCACCTGTCATCACACCTGTCTCCTATGCTCATCAGTGTCAGCCCGCCCTGATTGGTCCCACCTGTGTCTTGTTACCATGTGCTTAAATTCCCCTGTCTCCCAGTGTTCCTTGTCAGTTCGTCTGGTCTTTTGCCATGATCAGGTCGGGTTATGTTGTGCTCTTGAAAAGTTTTTGATCCCTCACTACGTGAGCGCTTTCATTTTGTTCACTGCAGAACCGAAAAATAAAGTACTTACAAATACTTTATCTCTGTCTCCCGGGTCGTGCAATTGGGTCCTACTTCCTAAGTGTCTGAGCTCGTAACAATATGTATATATACATATACATTTACACACACATATACAGTATATAGATATATATGTGTGTGTATATGTATATATATATACATATACACACACATATATATACACACACATATTTATATATATATATACTGTATATACAGGACTGTCTCAAAAAATTAGAATATTTTGATAAAGTTCTTTATTTTCTGTAATGCAATTAAAAAAACAAAAATGTCATGCATTCTGGATTCATTACAAATCAACTGAAATATTGCAAGCCTTTTTTTATTTTTATATTGCTGATTATGGTTTACAGCTTAAGAAAACTGTAAAATCCTATCTCATAAAATTTTCATATTTCCTCAGACCAAGTAAAAAAAAAGATTTATAACAGCTGAGTGTTTGTCAAGGCTCAGGAAACCCTTGCAGGTGTTTCGAGTTAATTAGACAATTCAAGTGATTTGTTTAATACCCTACTAGTATACTTTTTCATGATATTCTAATATTTAGAGATAGGATATTTGAGTTTTCTTAAGCTGTAAGCCATAATCAGCAATAAATCAGAATAAAAGGCTTGCAATATTTCAGTTGATTTGTAATGAATCCAGAATGCATGACATTTTTGTTTTTTTAATTGCATTACAGAAAATAAAGAACTTCATCACAATATTCTAATTTTCTGAGACAGTCCTGTACATATATATATATATTTATATATATACTGTATATATATATATAGATATAATTATGTTCGTTTTCTTCTGGTGTACCAGACCTTTGTTGCTTCTCATGGGGTGTAAACATACTTACACATCACATTATAAATTAAAACACATCGACATGAATCAACATGCACAACTAAGTAATGAGAGGCTGTGGGAAGAAGTTTAAATCACATTTTCATTTGGCAAATCTTCGCCACCGCTGCCCTCTTTCTATTTTTTGTACTTTTAATATGCAAACTGATGCTCGATATCCTCAAACCTCTTCCAACCGTACATGGTCATATTAGTGACAGATATTATCATCACAATAGGCCTACGTGGAATAATTCATCAGAGTGGCGTCAGCACGGTGGAGAGCAGGGAAGTCCCCCCGTGAACCAGGGGGAGGGGGGGCAGAGGAATGCTGTTGTGTACAGCCTCTTGGAGCTGAACAACAACAGGCATTCCTCATGGAGGTGTTTATGCTCCATCCTCATTACTGTTACCCGTCAGCGTCAGCTGGCAGCTCGTCCAGCAGGAATAATAAAACCTCTTCTGGAACAGAGATGTTGATGTCTTCCCCAACGCGGGCAAAGCCTGAAGAGAGCATGAATAATCAATCGGTTACATTGAGGAAAATGACAATCAGAATACACACCCATGGGGAAATACATCAGAAATATACAGTATATATATATATATACAGGACTGTCTCAGAAAACACTAAGAAAACTCTAAATCCTCTCTCATAAAATTTGAATATTTCCAAAATCAAACATTGAAAATGTGTTTCCAGGTGTTTGTTAATGATTTGTTTAATACTCTACTAGTATACTTTTTCATGATATTCTAATATTTAGAGATAGGATATTTGAGTTTTCTTATATATATATATATACACAGTATATATATAG
Source organism: Pseudoliparis swirei (assembly GCF_029220125.1). Classification (NCBI taxonomy): domain Eukaryota; kingdom Metazoa; phylum Chordata; class Actinopteri; order Perciformes; family Liparidae; genus Pseudoliparis; species Pseudoliparis swirei. Next base: position 17,244,259 of record NC_079410.1, on the reverse strand, counting down.
AAATCTTGGCATCCTTTAGACTCTACGGGTGAGCTATTCTTTTCTTGATCAATCCGGCCCAGAAGCACATGTTCTGACTAAAGCTGCACATGCATCGTGTGTAAATGAGTTCCTGGAGTTTAGGCCTATCGGGTTTGATCCACTGACAACGTGACGGTGCAGTTCTGTGGGCTCGGTGCTGATGGAGGCTGCAGCCTGTTGGCTCTCGTCCAGAAGCCCAAACCGACTGACATGTACCCCGATAGAGACGTCCCACGGACATGCCGGCTGCGGTTCCCATCTATTCTGCCACTTTGCATACATCAGCCTGTCTTTCTTTTCTCCGTCCCCTCTCTCTCCATCCTTGTCTCAGCAGAGTGCATTCCAACCATTCCTCTCCGTCAGCCTCTCTCACTCAGACCCGCTGGTTGGATGCCGGTGACAGATCCCGCTGACACACGGAGGCCTTCAGCTGCCTTGATATGACCAACTGACCAGTGGGCGATCATGATTAAGAAGTCCCACATCTCAGATGGATTATTACTCGGATGTGACTATTCCGAAATGATGTGTGTGTGTGTGTGTTGTTGTCGAATGTGATGAATAAATCAGCCGCGGCCCTTTACACCTGAATCTGGGCCCCGTTTTCGTCTTTTGATCTGATCCCGTCACATTCCTCCTCCCTAGGATTTGGGAAACCCGAGAGCCGGGGTGAGCGTCACACTGGGGGCCCGAGGGGCCAGCTAATGACTTCCCATTCGTGCATCGGGTCCACATGATCCTCTCTTATCTCTGAGACACACGCGCCTGGAGAGAGTGTATCCCCGCGACTAATCGGGGGTCAACCGGTTCCCCTCGCCACTCTGATGCACGCGGCGGCCGTGCACCTCGAACCAACCCGCGGCGCTTCTGTGCAACACAAATACAGTACATTCATGTTTCTTTTCTTTTCCATCCGGAGAAGCAGGCCGTAGGGAGGAAAGAGAGAGAGAGAGAGAAGAGAAAGAGAGAGAGGACCCAACTATGCGATTACTGCGTCAAATTAACCGCTGGAGCTTCTGGAAAAAAAGGCCTGAAATCAAACGGCCACATTGTTCCCCAGGAGATTAGCGCAGGGTGCTGTGACCCTCTCCGGATCTTCTGAAAAGCTCTTAAATATTTGTGCGAGTACTGTCATTTCTCACTCAAATGTGAAGCACAGAGAGCCCTCTGTCCTCCTGAAATCGGTCGCCAGCTCGGGACAGTGAGCGTGTGTTGTGAGTGTGTGTGTGTGTGTGTGTGTGTGAGCCAATATTTGAGGGTGTGTGTGATCTGTTCCACACAACAGTGCTTTAATATGTGTGAATGCTTTTCATGTGCAATTTCAATGAGTCTGTGTGCATGCACACACAGGCACACGCGCGCGCACACACACACACACACACACTACAGAGCTTTAAGTACGGGGGCATGTACAGTATTTCTTGTGAAGTCGTCGCCTCTGTAGAAAATGATGGATGGCTTTCTCTCTTTGGTATTCTGCTGAGGTGTTACAGCCTCAGGTGTGTGTGTGTGTGTGTGTGTGTTTAATTTGAATGAAGGTCTCGATGGGAAAATCCCTACCTCTAGTCAAGAACCTGCTCCTCCTCTTCCTCCTCTTATCTCCTCAACAACCCGACACACCCCACACTCATGTGGCATAATATTAAAATAGGTATAAAACTGGCGTCCATCGTTAAGAAGAAGAACTTTACCAACACACCTTAATTGTCTTCTTCCTAATTAAACTCAGCCCCCGTTATACATTATAATATCAACTACATATTCCACTCACCATACACAAAAGCACATTAGTGAAAGAGAAAAACAAATGTGAACAAGTATTACTATTTTCATTTTCAAAATCTTTAAATATCTTTTGAACTTTTGACTGAACAAAAAAGGCAAAATAATCTTTTTTAAAATATCATTTGTTGAACAATTTGACTGTTTCACTTCACATCACCACCGTTTCCTCCGCTCTGCATTACACCGGTATCCCAAGTCACAATTGTTACCCCACACTGTGGCAGTGGCCTTGCGAATATGAAACAGAGTGTAAATATAGCTCCATAACTCATGCTGTTTCCTCCATTGAGTCTTGTTAGAAAAACAATGGCATCCTATTATTCACCGGACCATGAGTGAAGTGAAAGAAAAGACTTCTCACTTCTCACAGCTGCAGAGCACCGTGGTGTCTGAGTCACTAAGGGAACATTCACCGTTTTATTCTTTTCTTCACCTTTTCAAATGTTTGTGTGACATAAAAAAAAGCGTGTTGCTCTTTAGCCCGCCTGTCGCGTATTACAGGGCCACGAGGTCGGCGGGCTGATAAACTATTTTTGGGGCCTCGGTCGGCTGAGTTTAAACGTGCACAGTCACCGGCGGCGGGTATTGTCCAAAAAAATGTTCCCTAAACATGGGCGACCGTCAAAGGTCAGGACTCTGAGAATAAACCGACGTGATATTTAGAAACACCTTTCTGCGTCCTGATATCACAGCTCGGCGCGATGCGGAGGTAACAAGAGGAGTCAGTTGGCATGGCAACTACCCCTGTGACCTCTCCCGCAATAGTAGCGCCGTAAAGGTCCGTTATGCAATAGGCTTAGTTTAGGTTCATGGGCTGTGTGGACTCTGCTTAAAGCATCTTTAATAAACACAACACAAGTAATTAGAATAGTTGCTCATACATATCTTTGAAGTGAAAAGTCACATAAATACTAAAGTGTCTCATAAAGGAGATTAGACATGGACAGTTATTTTGACACAGCTCTTTGAAGTTGTTAGCCGTACCCATTGTTGTTGTTTTTAATTGTCATTTTATTAACGTTGCATCTGTGAAACACTCTAGAATACAATACCATTGGATTTGTGCACTGATAAACCGAGAGGAAGGTAGTACAACTTAAAGTCGTTAAAAGTGCACACATGTACTTAAAGTAGTATGAATAAAGTAATTGGCTTACAGACAAATGACTGAGTCATATAAATATAATATAATTATATTCTTAATACAGATTGGGAACGTATAAAAGCATTTTTAGTTTTGTTGTTTGTCAAGTTGGTGTTGTTGGCTGGACTGAAATGTAAAGGCTACAGATAAAGTAACATTAAGTAGAAATAGTATTGTATACATATATATATATATATAAAAGATATATATATATTAAAATATATATTTAAAAAAAATATATATATAACTACATATATAAATAAATATAAATAAATACATATATATAGATAACAAAAAAATAATATATATATATATATAAATAAATATATATGAATACATACATATAAATATATATATATATATACATATTAAACTGTATACGTAAATACAATAGAGGAAAAGACCACTGAAGTATTACTTTAACACCTCGGCTCATATTATGACACTAGGTTGATATTTTTACACCCTCAGAGTTAATAATACTAACATTTAAAACCAGATCATGTGGCAGTGACACAATTCAGTTCATCAGCCGCGGGAATGTCCGCACGCACGACCAGAGGCGGACGCTCTCGGACCGATGACGACGATCCCGTCTCCTTCCGGCAGGGGGCGGTAGAGAGCCTCGCCGCCACCAGCCGCAGCAGCGGCAGCGCTGCGTAATCAGGCAGGTCCAGGGCTGAGGGGCAGCGAGCCACACGGGGCTCTGCTCAGTGATAAGACTCCTTGGAAGAAGAGCACCGCAGACTGCAGAGCGGACCCGCGACGTCGTGTCAGGACGTTCAAGCGCGTGAGCTGGACTTTTTACTCTTTTTTTGTTGACGCGTCACGGTCAAAAAGACACTTGACAAGGGAAGTCACTTGGATATATTTTGAATAAAGCTGGACATCCTTGGACTAATTTGAAACTTTCCCCACTTTCCCGAGTGTCCTCGGATACAGCTCCGTCTTTGGGAAGTTGTGTGACTTGGAAATGTCCTTATACGCGTCTTCTGCGAATTAAATGTGAACTATTGCGCTTCTTCTTTTTTTTAATTCGCCGTAAAAACGCACACTTGTGCGCAAGGTGGACTAAAAAGAGAAGACAAACGGACATCACGTTGAAGACAAAGCGACCTGAGTTGAAACTCGGAGGATTTGTCACAGAGGAGATCCTTTTGATCTTCTCTCTTCTGCGGGGACTTCAAAGGTGCGTGCCGCGCGAGCCCGAGCGCGAGCGCTTTCTTCTCCCTCTCCTTCCTCGGGGTATCTCGACCGGAGCAACACAACGGTGTGTGGACTGGACCGTCGGATAGACGCGCGCGCAGTTCCGCAGGGCGAGCCGCTGTCATCCCCCCTCCCCCCCACGCGCGCGCAGTGCTGAAGAGAGAGAGAGAGAGAGGGGGACTCTCGCGCTTCCATAAATGCCCGGTCCGTCGAAGAGGCTCGAGGCTGGGCAGCATGATGAGCTCGTGGGTGCAGCTGCTGCTCGCGGTGCTGGCGGCGTGTCCGCGGTCCGGTGTGGCCGAGGTGAGTCTGCAGCTTCCGCAGTTTGACGGACTTTTAGAGACGCTAGAAGTGGCGCAGTGTGCGACAACTATGACGATTTATAACGTGAAGCACCACGCGAGTTTTTATTGGAGACGGTTCCACGAGCAGTGGCGATAACGACACACTGTGGCCCGCTGTGAAGACCCCTAACTTATGAGAGTGTAGCAACTATGTCATAAGAAATATAGAAACATGAAGTAAGATGGTGTCATACATGCTTGTTTCACGCTGTATCACGTGTATGTGTATTGTTGGCTGTTTTATTCCCCGTTGGAGCTGAATTGGAGTACATGTAGTCCACCAGGAGCAAAGTGTTCCTCCTCTAACTACACACACACCAACATGACAATCAAATCCAGGAGTTTCTTTAATTAAACAAAACAAACTTTGGAGTTAGTGCACCTGCTTCAGTCTGGTCTTATAATAAAACCCATATTTATTTCCCTCGTTGCTTCTCGCGAGGGATCCTCGCGGTAAATAACTGTTATTCCTCCCATTAATTGCCCCCGGAGGCCCCGGGGCCACGCGCACACACACGCAGAGGTCGAGCCTCGTTAGCCGCGATGGGGCTCTCTTACAGCTGGACGCCCCACGTGGTGAAGGGATGCATTCATGGATGCTGCTCCAGATGTTGAGTCCATAACCCGAGTCAGTGAGCAGCATCACAGGCCAGATGTGGGTTAGACAACCAGGAGTGAACACAGCTGCAGTGACACACAGTTTGTCCAGCCCCCCCCCCTCTGACGCTCACGTATAAACAAATTGGGAATCACTGGCGTCTAAAAAACACTTTACATCACTAATATGAACATTGAAACAAATGCAGAAGCCCAGAAAAAATTACTCTGAGTTGTGTTTCCCACTCAATTTGAATATAAATCTGAGTGAGGCCGTGACGCGAGGCTGCAGGATGGCTGGTCCGAGCGTCTGCTGGGGTCACACAGGAAGACGCACTTTAACCGAGGGTCCCCTCGAGGTCAAGTGAGGCTTCAGCGACATCACGCTAATAGATGAACACAACATCGTTCCCTCTTTCGCCTCAATGGAGAGATGTAGAAGAAGGTTGAGATGCACACGGAGTCGGATTTGATCTGTTTTTCTTTTGGGCCTCCGTTCAGATTCCATCTGTGTTTGCAAAGGCCGGAGATTCATCTGGAGGGTGAAGCCCCAGCGTCAAAACACACACAGTTAACAAGTCAGTCACGGTGGAAGTGGACAATTAAAGTCAATCAAGATGGCGTAACAGAGTTTGGTATTGTTGCACACGACTGTTGGAATGAGCGTACAATGGAAAACAACATCAAAGAAGGGGAAACAAGCGAGCAGGTTATCCCCTGCACAATGTGATCCGGCGTCTTTAATTTCTCTTTTCATTCACGAAACCGATACAATTTGTGCGTTTGCGATGTAATCTAGCATCGCCGTGACGACTTCTCCTCCGTGAGGGTGAAACACGTCTGTGAAGAGGGACTTCACATTCCTGTCATCACACCCGTCCTTTCACTCTCGGGCCTCTGAAGGCAGCACATGTCAAAGAGAGCTCGGATTTGACGGGACGAGTGTTTTTCGAGAGGGAGAACGTTGCCGAGGCTTTGAGGGACGCAGTCAGGAATTCCCCCGTGGCTAATTTGAAAGTGATAGCGTGGCAGCTGTGAAACGATGGAGTCGGTAAGGTTCAATCACATCCCGTATAAAAACAAAGGAGCATTTTTATCAGAGAACGAAGAGACATTTGATCTTGAGAGTGAGTGATAGTTAAAACATCTGCCGATATACGAAGTGCATGCTCATTCAACTGTGGACCAGAGAGGCATCATCATCATCATCATCATCATCATCTCCAACTCCGATTTAAATGAAGACAAAAGGAATGAATTAAAGTCCTGCGTGCGGCGCCGTGTGAGTGACTCCCGTGTGAAGCCTCACACGTGCGCCGCTGCTCGACCCCCTAATTGTGTACGATTAGACGCTCCCTCTCCTCCCCGCCGCCGCCGCCTGAACCTGGCATCCCTCAACGGTGTACACAGACCTTCAGAAGAGGGTGTGTGTGTGTGTGTGGGGGGGCTTCAGGGTGATAACCTGCTGGATTACGTCAGAAATTAGATTTCTGAACCGTGTAAGAATGCACAGATAATAAAAAGAGGATTGTTATGCTTCCACCATCACAGGAGCAGTTGGGTTATGCAATGACGTTTCTAACGGGACAATATGACAATTATAATCATTAATCCTGGCTGGATTAATTGCGATATTTACGATAAAATCCAGATTATCAAAATATGTTGCAAGCTCTTCAAATTGCACTAAACATAAAGGCACAACTTCCCCCTGTACAATCTAAGAAATACACATTTTTATTGCATCACAGATGGTAAACACATCTTAAATGTCTTAAATAAAACAAATTAAATCGGTGAAATTTAAATCACAATCCCCCTTTATTTAAATATTGTGGGAATCTGTTGTTTCTTTCATGATAATGTCTGTATTGGTATTTTACATTTATTAAATCAAGCTCTATTTCTTACTTCTCTAACGTTATAGAGCGAGGCAGCTTTTTAAAGTCAGTCTTATATATTCACAATTATCCCGATATGGAAATTCAGCACCATCCCCTTATTGTGAGTGTTTTTTTATTGTTGCACATGGTCCCATCCTGAGTGTACGATCTTCTGGTTGGCAGTAGACTGACAGGAGGTCGTCTCCCTCATAAAGAATAACTCATAATGAGTTATGCTGTTGCTCAATGATGTCATCCCTTCACGCTCTACATACCAAAGTCATATAAAATGACCCCATCGGCAACTTTTCTTCATCCTCTTGCCATATTGAACGCGTCATAATCTTCCTCCCACCCTCTCGTCTGCGGCTTCCATCAGCTCACATCTGTTTTGTTTATTGGAACCAACGTGTTTATTTAGTATTTCCTGCTTAGACGCAAATCGTCATGGCAGCAGGCCCCACTGTGAACAAAGGCACACATCCTATAATTAACATCACACACAATTAGCCGTTTGGCAAAGGAGAGAAATCATCATCGTTACGGCTCCTCGGGGGCCCCGCAGCAGACATGGAGGTGTACGACAGCGGGCATTTCCCAACAACAGGCCAACCAACAATGGGGGGGGGGGGGGGGTCAGCGGCGTAAAGTACGGACAGGATGAGAATACATGTCCACGCTCTGGATGGCTGCTTCCTCTGACCGAGACCGGCTTCCCTTAGGGATTCATTATGTTCTCCTGCACACACAGTTTACTTGCATTACGACATCAAACTGTATTTTCACCACATTTGCTCCCTTGAGATCGCCATCATCCTCATCATCCTCATCAACCTCATCATCCTCATCGTCGCTGCTTCTGTCTCGCCGCGGGGTGACAAGAGGAAGCACATCCACAGCGTGTAAACCAATGTGGAGGAAGTGACCGCCGTCCACCACGTCTGATCCATGTCCGCGCCAACCCGCCTTTTATTCATCTATTATCCCTCTCTTCTTCTTTTTTTCTTCTTCTCTCAGATGCAACCTCCCTTCTCTCCTCCTCTCCATATCACTCCTTCCCCCCACTTCCTGACTCCTTCCTGGCTCCTTTGACCCCTAAATGTTAGCAGATGAGAAGACACAACGCCAATAGTCATTCACCGCGCTCTTAGTGACCATTGTGTGTCTGCTTGGCTTAATACCCCCTCACCCTCCCGCTCTCTCGCCCAGTAATGACCGGGGGGGTTAAACCCACAGTCAGTCCACAGAATCACAATGTGGAGCTGTTGCTTGGTTTCTGCTGTGGCGGTGGGGACTTATTTAATCAAACGCATGATGCTTAAGTACCAGGCGAGTGTTGTTTATCCAAAGAAGAAAAAAAAATAAACCAGAAATAAATGGGGAACTTCCGGTGTAGCCAACAACTCATATTGTCTAGAAGCCTCCATGCTATAAATCCCTATTGTCTTCCAACAACTATTATCAACACATAAAAGAGCCATAGCGCTGCACATGTTCTATGAACAAACTAAAAACAGGGTGTCCGCGGGTCCTTAAAAAGTCGTAAAAAGTCTAAAATCGCCTTTCCTAAAAATAAGGCCTTAAAAAGTCTTAAATTCAGATTGGATCGGTCTTAAATTTTTTTGGTGTCATGTCACTGCGAATATGAGGCAATCTTTTCCGCCAGGTCTTATACGTCTTATTCCTGTAGACACCCTGAAAAAGTCATCGTAGACGATGTTTAGAGGCCCGGTCGGTCATTTTGGATCATTAAGTGATTTAAGTGAAACAAAAAAAAAGGAAAAATCTTTTTTGTTTGTTTCTCTCCAACAGTCAACTGACGTAAAACCACCGTCACGGCCCCAGAGAGCGCCACCGACTAAATCTATATTAGACTCTATTGAAGGACCTGTCAATTTGAGACCTATTGTGCCTCAGCCACACGCACACACACACACACACACACAGAGACACACACACACAGAGACACACACACGCACAGAAACACTTGTGAGGTGGATGTTGCCGACGTGCCGCAGTGTTGCTCCATTTCCTCAGAGGAAAACTGTGTAATGTCGAATGCAGGATGAATGCAGGATGAATGCAGGATGAATGCAGGGTGGGAGAGCAGCTATTCTTATCGTCACGGGCGCTTCTGGGGAGGAAAGAAAAAAGTCCAACAGTTTACGTGTCTCCTCCCATCGCCGTGTTGTGAAGGAGTCCAGAGCGATGCATCGTGTATCTGGCCTCGACGTGAACGTGTCCACGCTCTTGTGTTTCAGGGGGAGCCTCTGCCTGCAGCCCTGGTGGAGCTGGTTAGAAACAGCCCCATCTCCTCCATCGAGGACCTCCAGCTGCTGCTGCTCTCTGACTCCGTAGGTAAAGACCAACGCTTTCTCATATTTATGTTGATATGTATGCATCCTAACACGGTTACGATCTTATTCTAACTTTCTCAACATCGTTATTTACAATACATGAGCTCACTTAATCTTCATCCTCATGCCTTAACCCCACACTGTACCGTTGGCAGACCAATGCTGCGGTTTCTCGCCATAACACAGGCTCTTACAAATACATTTACAATTTTGGCAAAATTGTTGAGAAATACTAAGACGGAAAGTATCAGACATGTCGGCAACACTCTGGTGAGAAAGGCATGCAGTGCACAGTTATCATTATGTATTATTACTGAAGATTATATGTTTCTCTGTAAGGGTATGAGAGCCTCTGTGCTTACGAGTACCCTTTCAAAATAAAGTGCAAACGGGTTCGAAATCAAGCGAAAGCTGCACTCTAGATTTAGGACACGTGAATAATGACGATGAATAATGCGCAGACAACTAAGTCAAGATACTGACTTGAGTAATAATAATAATAAACGGCTACATATCTACCCTCATCGTGATAATTAAACACCTGAAGTGATAAAACTAACTCAAAAGAAATGGAGTTATAACAAGGAGCAGAGAGAATACATGAAAATAAACAGTGAGAAGTATAACAACAATGGCAACAATAACTTCGGTCCAAGCCTCTCTCTCTCTCTCTCTCTCTCTCTCTCTCTGCTGTCCACATGCACATCCTGTTCTATCTCTCTACACCCAGAGGGCGCTAGAGGGCCTTAGAGTAAAAACATGCGCCACATGCTGAGAAACAGACGATTCATAAATCACTTGCGGTGTTTACTCAAGTCAAACGCTGTGTTTGTTTGTTTGTTGTTTTGTCTCAGACGAGGAGGACGGGACTTCTGCGGCCAACGGAGGTCAGAGACTCCCGAGGAGCCTCGGTGAGCTAACCCCCCCCCCCTTCCTTCCTTGCTTCTCCCCCTCAGCGTCTTTCCTTGTCGTCATCGAGGTGTCAATGTGTAGAAGATGGAGACGGCTCTGCTCTTGCTCTTCTTTGGATCCCCACATGATCCCTCTCTCTGTGTGGACACGTCTGTGTGTATTCAAACTCAGGGGAGGACATTTAAATACTTTTTTTAGGGGGCAGTTTTTTCCCCAGTGACTGAAATCCAGGGGTGTTTAAAAAGAAATTGGGGGAACCTTTTGAAACTTGTGTAAAATAACATTGAACAGTTGTTCAAAAATAATAAATATACTTATTCAGACTTACAGTATATGAGCAATTGTCATAAAAATGGCAATAATAAGGCAGTAGTTTACAGATCAGGAACAAAAACAAAACACTATTAAATTATCGAAATTATGGGGGCATTTTTTGCCCCTCGAGTGATATCAGGGGCAACATTATATTTCTTTTGCCCTTTGCCTCCGTGTATTTCCGACGCTGTTCATCTGTACTGATGGGTTCATAGAAAGTTGACGTGCTGACGTGGAGGATTCCCGATTCTCCGTCCTCATTAGCGGCGGGCTGCGGGCGTGTCGCCTTCCTGCCGGTTGATCGATGTGACGAGTACGCCGTCAGTGACACGGTCAAATTCCACCCATTAACCTTTCTGCTGTTGTTCTTGTTGCTATCGCGATGAAGCAGATGTCCGAATTACTGGATCTACAACAGACTGGGGGACTCTGTCGGATTCCCTCGAGCACGAGGAGATACTAACGACGAAGCGTGGAACAGTGAAGCGTCGTGGGGGGAAATCCAACCAGTCTGAGGAGAAGAAGCTTTAACATCCTCTGTATATTTAGTATTTTAGTATTAGTATTTAGTATTGTTATTGTTATTTTGTGTTATTTACCTTCGCATTGAAAATGCGGAAGGTTATGTTTTGATTAGCCGTGTATTTATTTATTTGTATGCGTGTTCCTCGCATAACACAAAGAGTTTTAAACCGAATCGCATGAAATTTGGTGGGATGATTGGTTATTATCCGGGGACCATTTGATTAGATTTTGGGATCAATCGGGTCAAAGGTCAAGGTCATGGTCATGAAAAGGTAAAAATCTTCTTTTTACCATAGCACGGTCAATTTGTATCGAATTGGCATTCAACTAATGCCAAAATGTTCATAATTCAATGCCCAATCTTGTGACATGTGAAGGTATGCGCTCTACCAAGTGCCCGTTCTAGTTTTATTTTGTATTAATGCTCTAATGTGCACCCGCTGTTGTGATCCTGACATTTCCCCACTGTGGGACTAATAAAGGAATTTCTAATCTAATCTAATCTAATAACATATGCTCATATGTTTCATTTTCAACTGCTATAAATAAGACGTCCCATCAATCCTCATGCAGAGCAGCTCAGGTGAGCCACGAGGAGTGAGTCAGCACAAAGGGGTCGACAGTCATCAGGCGAGCTCCACTACGAGCCACTCGGGAGGGTTTAGGTTTGAGTAGCACGTCACAAGGAGGCCCCTGTGCACGAGGAGGCCCCTGTGCACGAGGACCTGTTACTCATCGGTTAAACAAACACCTACATGAATGGGAGAGAGGGGGGCGGGGCTTAGTTATCTAGTCAAATAGATTACAATTATAATTTGAACAATGCTGAATAATACTGGAAACACAAGTTCAAACAGTCATACTCACACTGATGAATGGATTACTGAAGAGGCCTACGGGGCAGAGGCCCCCCCGGGGCCACGGGGTCAGGGGCCCCCTGAGTTTCGCCTGCAAAATGTCCCAGAGAGAGACGCCGAGTGACCACAAAGACACACAGAGCGCCGACAAAGAGCTGCAAGATCACCAAAAGACCAGCGGCACAACTCTGAAGAGACACATCAGAGACCGACAGGGGCCACAAAGAGACGCGGCGAGAAGCAGATGCAACGTCACTCTGTGCCTGCGCTCGGAAGCCCATTGTTTCCTAATCCCCCCGCGCTCACGCTCAGTCGTATCTCGTCCCGCAGACGCCCAGCCGGCCCAGCAGGCTCTGTGCAAAGTGCGCACGGAGGTGGTGGAGGTCACCCGGGCGATGCTGGACCGCAGCAACGCCAACTTCATGCTCTGGCCGCCCTGCGTGGAGGTGCAGCGCTGCTCCGGCTGCTGCAACACCAAGAGCCTGCAGTGCGTCCCGGTGGTCACGCACATCAGATACCTGCAGGTAAACAACCACGTCTAAAAGACACACACACACACACACGTCTAAACACAGCCGCGTGAGGCTGATCTACGTCTGTGTCGTACTCATAATTATCCACCGTTTCCGAACCCATCCAGGTCATGAAGATCGAGTACATCAACAGAAAGCCCATTTACGCTAAAGCCGTGGTGTCGGTCGTGGACCACGTGGAGTGCCGGTGCCAGCCGGCGCCACGGCCGCCTGCGCCCAAGAAGAAGTCCTCACGCAGGCAGCAGAGCCACCGCAACCACACGCTCAGCCAGGGGCACGGACAGGTACTGACGAGGGACGTTCTGCTGCTGGGGGTCATGTCTGTGTTTAGAGATCAAACTCTAAGTTAGTTCAAAGCTGGCTATTCTGAGCATGGACAGTGTTACGTGACCTCAGCACTTGCTCCTGCTTCAAAATGAAACGCTTAGTCATGTTTTCTTTCTGGATAACTTTCTATGTCCAACACCTACAAGACAAGTGATTACCTTCGCATTGAAAATGCGGAAGGTTATGTTTTGATCGCCGTGTATTTATTTATTTATTTATATATTTGTATGCGTGTTCCTCGCAAAACTAAAAAAGTATTAAACTGAATCGCATGAAATTTGGTGGGATGATTGGTTATTATCCGGGGACCATTTGATTAGATTTAGGTATCGATCGGGTCAAAGGTCAAGGTCATGAAAAGGTCAAAATCTTCTTTTTACCATAGCGCGGTCAATTTTGATCCAATTGGCATGCAACCAATGCCAAAATATTCATAATTCAATGAACATTTTTGTGATCTTGTGATATGCGAAGGTATGCGTTCTACCGAGTGCCCGTTCTAGTTGTATATGATTTGCATGGCTTTATTTGTTATGTAATATATTAATAATCCAAAGGGGTTATTTTAAAAGTATAGATTGGATTTATATATATATATTTTTTAATACATGTATTGTAAAAATCTCATCATTTATATTTTATCTCTACTCTCTCGACTGGGGCAGTGAATGTGTACGATTAGTGAACTCAAGTGAGATTTAGCTGAATTGTGTATGGTTTCATTTTATTGTGAAAGGTCAAGGTGCACTCCAAGGATGAGCTCCATCAGTGGGATGAGCTGAAGCAGAACCAGAGGCACAACCTGGAGGACCTCCTGGAGCCGCACTGGAGCCCCAGAGGAGACACCTTCACTCCGCCTGGAGACAGGTACAGCCCGGCTGGGAGGGAGGCAGCTGGCCCCGGGGAGGGCGTCCCCGCGGCTCCCCACTGGGCGCACAATGCCACCCAGACTACAGACCCCACTCAGCATCTGGAGGGCGTGGAGAAGGAAAATGGAAGGATCTCAGACGGCAACGAGACCGTTTCCGAGGAGGTCAAGAACGAGTTGGCGGCGGGCCGGGACGGGCTGCCGCTCCCCGGCGCCGAAGGGACAGTTAACGAGGGAAACGGTAGCAGGGAGGAAGGCACGCGCACACAGAGTCCATCACGGCACGACAACACGCCCGAACTCTCAAAGAGCCACGCGGGTGGATCTTCTCACCCGGCTCCGGGTCGTCAGAACCCCGAAGCCGAGGTGAGTCCGAGCGAGGCGCCCGGCGAGCGAGCTGCGAGCAGGTTACGAGCGACCAAAGAGCCAAATCCAGAGCCTCGAGAACCGGCGCGACGGAGAGACAATGACACTCCGGAGGAGGTGAGGATATTACAGACGGAGGAAGAAAAGGTGGAGCAGGAGAGGAAAGAGCTTCTCCTCCTCCACAAGAGGCTGGACCAAGAGAAGGAGATGCTGAGGCAGCAGCAGATGAAGCGAGAGGAAAGGCAGAAGGAGATGGAAACGGATAGCCAGCACCACCCGCACGGTAAACACCGTCACCATCTGCAAACAACAACAACAACAACAACACAGGATCCAGGTACACAACTTTATTTAATACTTTGGGTTAATAAAACACTGTGGTGGCTGGGGTGTGTTCGACTCAGCTGTGGAGGTGTGTGGGGGAGTGGCTCAGGGAAGAGGTGCCGGGAATAGGCCCCCTCCACAGCTGAGTCCAACCACGCCCCAGCCACCACAAACACAAGTAAGAATAAAATGATGTGCGAAAAGAAAAGTAATTGTTCTTTTCTTCATTTTTTTAACCCAAGTACATTCACGATAAAGCAGTCACAAGAGAAAAATACTCATTTTTGGTAATATTTAAATTCTATTTTAACAGCAGCAACATCTGCGACGACCACACGGCGGGCTCCGGCCGCGGCAGGCCCCGGACCCCCAGCCCGCCCCAAGAAGAGGATGAGGAAGAACCGCAAACGGATCAGCAAGGCGGCGATGAGAGCGATGCTAATGTAGAGCTACAATAAGGCCAGGTGAGTTGACCAGATATTTAAATAATAAGGATAAAACATACTGAAACTAGAATGGACACTCGATAGTGCGCATACCTTCGCATATCACAAGATTGGGCATTGAATTATGAACATTTTGGCATTAGTTGCATGCCAATTGGACAAAAATGTATCGTGCTATGGTAAAAAAAAGACTTTGACCTTTCCATGACCTTGACCTTTGACCCGATTGATCACAAAATCTAATCAAATGGTCCCCGGATAATAACCAATCATCCCACCAAATGTCATGCAATTCAAGAAGATTTTGACCTGTTCATGACCTTTGACCTTGAACTTTGACCCGATCAATCCCAAAATCTAATCAACTGGTCCCCGGATAATAACCAATCATCCCACCAAATTTCATGCGATTCGGTTCAATGCTTTTTGAGTTTTGCGAATAACACGCATACAAATAAATAAATAAATAAATACACGGCGATCAAAACATAACCTTCCGCATTTTCAATGCGAAGGTAATAATGTATGAACCATTTACCATCAGAATGAATGAATGTAATATTTCTATCCCCCCCCAGGACACCTAGAGACTTGGTGCATCCCGTGGACCCAGAGGTGCAGCCGAGTGACTCCCTTCACATAAGTACTTATTGACGTGTCAGTAACCCGCTCGCCCCGTGAGATCCTCCGTAACACTACTAATGACCGTCTGGTGAACCTGTAACGACGCCCGGGTGGAGGAAGACGAGGGTAAGAAGAAAATGGAATATACACAACAAGTGGACCGTGTCAAGAAAAACGTGCTTGAAGACGGACAGGTTGTGTTCAAGCACCGGACCCGTGGGGCCCGGAGACGGCGTCGCCGTAGGACGGAGGACGACGGTGCAATTTCAGAACTCTTCTTGAAACCTTGTTTTGATATCAACAAAGAAAAAACTGCACTTCGATGTGGACGCCGCCGACTCGCTACGGGGTTGCAAAGACAAAGTCTGTTGCTGAAAGTCGCCTGATAACCACAACCAGACGGACCACTGAGGACACAAATGAACATTACTATTTCGTGTCATTGAAGATTCTGTTTTATTTTAATCCGATAATCTCAGAAACAATCATCTGCAACAAAAAAAGTGACGTTTTGACTAAAGTGAGCCTCGTCTTCACATTCCTGAGGGGCTGAAGATGAAGCCGTGTAGATGCACCGCGGCCCGATATCATTCATTAGCTCCGTAAAGCGTCTCGTTCACCGTATTTAAATATATTTAACTCATTGCAAACACTGGAATTACACAGGATGTGATAACGAGAACAAATCTCACCACCGATGTGAGGGGAGAAGGTGCTATCTGAATACGAGGTGATAGCGTTACACCTGTGACATGACGTCGAGGTTTCTTATTTATTTATCTGCCATTTTCTTTGGATTAACTTTTTATTTTTTATACAACATACGACCAAACAAGATGGCGGCTCAAACAGAAAATCATCAGAAGATCATGCAGTGTTTAACGTCTATGTCAAAAAAGAGTTTGTTTTGTATGACCAAGTGTGTGTGTGTGCATGTGTGTGTGTGTGTGTGTGTGTGAGGGCGTGGGCCCACACCGACACTGCATCCACACGCTCATGGAGAAGCATTAATATGTCTGTCTCTGTCTCTCCTGGATAAAGACACTCCTCCACTGAAACGATCATCTTCCTTTTTAAACTCCGGGAGGAGGAGAGAAGAAACCCCGCCCTCCCCGTCTGACTTTGTTTTAACCCTCCTGTTAGTTTAGGGTCAATTTGACCCCATTCAATGTTTAACGTCAGTGTTCTTTGGGGTCAATTTGACCCCAGGCTGTTTTTCACTGTGTCAAACAGATAAGAAATATCAACTTTTTTATATATTTAAAGGGCTATTTAGGTAGTCAACAAACAAACATAAAGTACCTCACACTTAAACTTGGGAAACAATATGAATACTAATAATTTTCTGGAGGTTTTAATTGCTGGGGTCAAATTGACCCCGAGGGTAAAATATGTCAGTAAATATAAAGGTAACAGGAGGGTTAAACATTGAACGGGGTCATATTGACCCTGAGGTAACAGGAGGGTTAATAATCCACAACATGTTTGTTTTTGACGTTTCAATTGCAGGAAATGAGAAGGGTCAAAATCACGAGCGTCAGAAAGACACACATTGCACATCTAGTTGTTGGTTTTGTGTCCTTTAAATATTTCCATGAGGAACAACATGTTGTGTGCCATCTGTGTCCAATAATCCATCATCGGCCAAACACCTTAAGTTATTGAAAACATGACCCGCACATTGCTTTATGCCAACTTACAACTGTTTCTGTCTGTTTTTATTATGGCAACAAAAACAACTAAATGTTTTGCAATAATAATTCATGTTCTTTTCATATGGGTATAAGAAGCTAATGTGCTTGAATCCACTTTGTTTTGTGTTTTCTTCACCAGTTTCTCTTCTATGAAGTATACAAAATGCTATTCAGAACCCCGTTTTGCATGTTAGCGTGCTAATATTTGCAAATTATTACGACACAGGCGCCATGTGCAGCCGAGGCTGATGGGGACGCCGTGAGTCGTGAATCTGTTGGACACGTTCAAATGTGGTTCAAGGATGAAGACATCGGCTAAACAAATGTGCAAATCATTGAAGCAAACAATATAAGCAATATGTTATATATAACACATAGCAAGCACAAGAGATAATCCTATTTGGTTTGGGCGATGTTTGGAACAAGGATATTAATCACTGATTTGAAAAGTCGCCTCATGACAGAATATTTAACCCAAACCGTTGTTTGTGTAGACATGTTTGGGTTTTCCCTCTGACCACATTGTTGCTTGTGCTACAGCAAGTCTTTATCTAGGAGAATTGGAGGTGTCGCCAAAGTCCTTGAAATTCATCCTCATGCGGCACATCCATGGAAACCCGTCTGATGGCTGCATTGAATTAAAAACATGACATGACAAGCTCGTCGTGGTGCTCCAGCTGAAGTCAGGGGATCGCCAACCAATCCTCCCTCTAAACGCCTTCAAATCAATGTCAAGTCATCCAATTACTTTTTGTATTTCATTCTGAACCAAAGCAGAAAAGTCCAAACTCTTGAAGGAAGGATAAAACCTTTTGTTGGCACCATGACCTCTCTGACTCCTCCCACCTCGGGGCCGGTTCACTCGGTCAGCCGTGTTGTGTCCACTCAGTGAATCTGCAGCCTCCAGAGACGTCATCGGCTCCTTCAACTCAGAGTTCAGAGAGAGAGAGAGAGAGAGAGAGAGAGAGAGAGAGAGAGAGAGAGAGAGAGAGAGAGTGTGTGTGTGTTGATTCACTGCAGGTTGTTTTTCACATTTTCCCACCTGACTGTAAAGTCTCGGCGCAGTTTGTCTGCTGCGCATCTGTTCGGCTAAAAGAAATTCGAGGAAAAGGCTTTCACAAAAAAAATGTCCTCAGATTTAAAACCTCTTAAAGAGGATTTACTGACGCAACTATGGCCTTCACTCATTCAGTGCTCAGAGGTTCACGTCGCTGGGCTTCACTCGGTTTGAGGGCCATTATTCTCTGGGTCCGATGCACTGAATGACGGTTCAGCGTCACTCGCCCGCATCGCCCCGTGTGCGACGCCACTGTGTATTCTGCTCTCGGTGAATTGTTTCCTGCCGCTCCGCTCGGTCGAGCTCACACCGAGGTGCTGCTTCTAAACAGCAGACCGGCTCCACATTCAGCATGGAGGTGGGATCCCTGTGTTTCCGCAGGTGTCCCAGCAGACCCCCCCCCCCCCAACCCCAACCCCCCCCTCGCGGACTTCAAACAAGAGTGCGAACCAGAAGTGCGTGGAGGCCTGTTGGCTGTGACCGACACACACAGGGGTCAGCCACCATGACGGCGTGGGAGGAGCCACAGAGCGTGACTGAGGACACAAGCGGGTTCATAGCTCACCGATTGACCTTAAAGGACGATGCGGCTTGTTGGGCCTCAACGACACCGCGACCGAACCAGCAAACATGAGTGATCATCAGTTAGCCCCCGTCTAAGCCGGTTGCGTAACGTTATCAGTGTTGGGATTCATTGGTGGAGTTGATGGTTCAACTCCCACAGTCACAATGTGACTCATCACACAGTCCGTCCCCAAAGAGCTGGTTTAAAGTTTTAAGGTTTTCTGAAGGTGGGAGTCGGTACGGTTAAAGTCAGAGTAATGAACACAAGGTCCTCTTAAGTAGAAGAAACAAGTTT
Source organism: Pseudoliparis swirei (assembly GCF_029220125.1). Taxonomy (NCBI): domain Eukaryota; kingdom Metazoa; phylum Chordata; class Actinopteri; order Perciformes; family Liparidae; genus Pseudoliparis; species Pseudoliparis swirei. Next base: position 17,225,215 of record NC_079410.1, on the reverse strand, counting down.
GTGTGTGTGAAACCAGGCATTGCAACATGTGGCGTGCATCCAGTCAGAATCGGAGCCGCTCGAATTGTTATTTCACTAAAAGCCCGTTTGGGTTCTATTCTCCTTCTTTTCTCCTTTCTTGTTATCCGAGGGTGGTGGACTCCCTTACATTTTTTCACAATGTCAAGCTGCACTTTATTGAACATCAATGAGAAAGCATAGCTGGAAAAAAAAAAGGCTGTTTAGGCCGAGTAAATAATGAAAAGGTAATTAATCACAATTCCTTTAAACCTCCACGCTGTGAATGGTGGTAGTTTATACTTGTGTTACACAGCATGTGAGTTTATATGATTATAATAATGCTTTGGTGGATGAATACAAATGCTAAATGTATTTCTACCGACAACAGTACAGTGTCCTCACCGACTTCCTTCCAAGACATGAGTGTCTGTGTTTGGGGATGACCTGGATCCCCTGATGTAGGAGGTAGGAAACAGGAGGCCTTTGAACAGGAGGTTACACAAGCATCCGTGCGCCGCCACGCACTCCCTACACCTAACAGCTTTTATTCTCCTGTTTTTATGTACGACAAAGGGACACACAACGACCGCGTCATCACACACACACACACACACACACACACACACACACACACACACACACACACACACTCTGGTCTCTCCATAAACACACAGCGTTGTCAATTCTCTTCTTTTCTTTTTCCTCACTGATTCAGATCAATATGAATCCTTCACTTGTTCACTCACCCTCTGCTTCCGGGCAACAATAGCGGACTGACGGCGACTGTGAGGAATGTGACTGTTTTTTTGGGGGGCTGAGCATCTGAAAAAAAAAAAAAAAGTCTGGAATGCTGGAAAAAACACATCAAATCTCCTTCCACGAGCGCGGTCAAGGCCAAACAAAGGAGCGGCTGAGCGGGCATCATGACTCGGTCGGTGTGTCAAACCGCTCCTCGGCCTCATCGGACAGGAAGTCGTACCTAGCGATCGGCTGAGAACACAGGAAGTCGATATCAGCGTGCCTGGAATTCCAGCATTGTGTTGTTCTACAGACGAGAAAGACTTGTGCGTCGCTCATGCACATGATGTACATGTGGTTCAGCGAATACTCTGCACCGCCCTGTCAGGACAGAGGGGCAGTTAAACAGAGCGATGCATCACAATGTGTGTCCATGTTAGAGAGAGAATACACAGTTCTGCCATGAGGCTTTTAATCTAGAACTCAGAGGCCAAATTAGGAATCGTTCACATACACACATTTTTGTACATTTAACTTTTTGGTCTGAAAACGCCGTTCCAGATCACCGAAAACTGAACTTCTGGTAAACTCCGGGGAGGGTGGAGTTATTCAGAAACTACAAAACTAGATATTTGGGAAAACTAAATATTTTAGCTTTGGAGAAAAACAGTGCTTGTGTGGACGAGGCCTAATGGCCGCCGTAACCTATACATGTGTAACCTTAAAAAGTTGCGCTTATTCACACATAGACACACACACACACACACACACACGAGTGGGTGAATCCAGTCATGATGTAGAACACAGGTGTTAAACACAATGTGGCCCCTGACGGCTTTAAATACACATGATCACCGTTTCTTAAAGAAATTGAAGAAAAATATCCCGTGCTTTTATTTTGAAGGTTTAGGATTAAATGGATTTATGCTGTGATATTAGAGACATTTTACTATGTACAATATTTCTACACTCAAATAAACAATAATCAAATGAAAATAGAGTTATTTAACAATATGTTCGATGAGTTTATAAAGTGTTTCCGGCCCTTTAAGAGGGCAGGCGTGATGCTGATTTGGCCCACGGTGAACATGAGTTCGACGCCCCTGATGTAGAACATATGGCGGTCTTCACGTGATTGAAGAGAGGAGAGAACTGTGTGTTTACGCCTGAAGACCTTACAGCCCACGTTGCAGTTGATTGGAGGGTGATTCACATCACCTGTTGAGCAGAGCGGCTCCTAATTAACAATTGAGAGCAGCTTGGTGCGTTTCAGCTCTCGGCCAATCAGAGGGTGGCGACGCCCCTTTCTCGAGGGTTTAAGAGAGGTGGAGAACTAAAGCTCAGGGCGTTCTGGTCCTCCTTCAGCTTAATGGGTCACTTAGCAGATTTAGATAGAAACTCTGGTCTTTCGGCCTTTACATTTTTTATTTTTAGCTCTCTTCAGTTCTGATTGAAGGATTATGTTTGTATAACTGCTTTCTGCTAGTTTACCTGCATCCGGGCATATCGTATAGTGCTAATCATTGAAGGGTTTGTACTTGCTAAGCAATAACTTAATGCCTGCAGGATTTATTTAGAGCTTTTGTTCCCATTTTCATAGAAATCATCTTGATGTAAATTTCCTTTTTCAAAGAGGTATTTCACTATAATGGAGGCATGGAGATTTGAAAAAAACACTGATCACAATACAGTTGAACGCCTCTAAAACGGTTTCAACTGAAACTGAGCAGCACAACCGTCATGGTGGGAGGATTTATTGCAGGACATTTCCATTGGTATCGGCATTAGTTTCAGCTTGTTAATAATAACTAACGCTTCCTTCTGGTCACATGACATCTACGTCACCGGTCCATCCTGGAGAGGGATGCTCCTCTGTTGCTCTCCTGAAGGTTTCTTCCCTTTTTTCCCCTGTGAAAGTGTTTCTTCTATTTTTTGGGAGTTTTTCCTGATCCGATGTGAGGTCAAAGGTCAGGGATGTCTCTGTGTTCAGACTGTAAAGCCCTCTGAGGCACATCTGTAATTTGTGATCATGGGCTATATAAAATATACTGAATAGATAATAATAATAATAATCTGGTAACTAATCTCCAGCTTGCCAGCCTGAACACTTTACACCATTGTTCATGTGTGTAAGCTGTTCTTCCCTCCATTGGCTTCTCAGTACATCTCAGTAGTCCCTAAAACTAAGAAAAACCAGAGGAGACGGGCCTTCTCAGCTGTAGCCCGCTCTGGAACGACCCCCCCAGGTCAAATTCTCCAAACCTTTAAGTCCCGCCTGAAGACCCACCTCTTTTCCCTCACTTTCGAGTCAGTTTGAGCTATGTTTTGTATTGATTTCTCTCTATTTTGTATGCCTTTTATCTACTACTGTAATATTATGCTATGCTTACTGTGAAGCACTTCGTTAAACCCTCTGTTTTTAATATGTGCTATATAAATAAATTGGATTAAAATAAAGTTTAAGTTACTAGCACGATACAAAGGTGCAGCAAACTGCCAATTCTCACTATTATTCTGAAGCAATTTTGAAGACGCCAAGTCTCCAGTATTGACACTCGACATTCTACGTACATTTAATGTCTCAGTGGAGACCTAAACACAGTGAGTTGGCTGGTGCCACACAACACATCAACACACCAGTAGATCACATTATGTATTTGTCCACCCAGCAACACTCGTGCTGCAACGTTGACAACACGGTCCGAACTCGCACACCTGTGCAAACGTGCAGACACGACCGCAGCCAAACACGGCCGTCTGCAAACGGTTCCCATGAAATGAAGCTGACATCGTTCTGCGTCTCCCTCCTCCACTGGGAGAGACTCCAGGAATTCAGGGGAAGGGAATAAAAAAAGAGGTTCACATTTCAACACAGCTCTTCAGAGTGTGTGTGTGTGTGTCTGTTCGACGTGTCCGTACAGCCTGTGAGTAACTTATTTACATATTTATATTGTCTGGGAAAAGTATACAAGGAAGGAAGTGAGTGAGGTGAGGATGAATCTTTGTGACCAACAAATGAAACAGAACTTCACAAAGGTATTTACTTAGGGGGGGGGGGTTGTATTGTATTATGCGTGGAAGGTGCTTCTGTTATTTCATTCTGATCTGGAATGTGTGAGGAAGTTTCCACAAAACAAAAAAAAGCTCACAAAGCCAGCCGACACACTGACGTCCATCCCTGAAACGTCTCCGTGTGTTGCACTCAGCTCACTGCTGCCCTCCGTTGTTCACACAGCCGGCCGGATGGGGTCAGATAAGACCAGCGACGTGGTCCATCTCTCATGTTTCCCCGTGTGAGCATATGTCGCTGACAGTAAAGTGTAAACAATAAATCACATATTGACCCCCCCCCCCTTCTCTAGTTCACTGTGCCGCTCTTGTGAAGGCGGGGAGGTGGCAATACCCCGAGGCCTCTGCGGGGTCCCCCTGAGGCCAGAGGGCGAAAGGCCCCGAGCTGGAGGCCGGAGGTCGGCTGCCGTCGTGACCCCGGTGGTCCTGCTCAGCGTCGGCGGTGGCGCCGGCGCCGTGAGACACGAGGTCCTGCGTGGACCTGGAGACGCTGCGGCCGGGCAGACACACGTACCCGCCCCCGTAGAGGGAGAAATCCCCCGGGGGAGGAGACGGAGAGGCGGCAGACGGGGTTTCTCGTTCCCGCTCTCTCTCCTCACACTCGACGCCCGCCGCCTCGCGCCTCGCCGCCTGTGACGCCTGTCGGACAGAAGCCACGCCGTTTACCGATGAATAACATTTCTTTGACGACCTTTTCAAACATGTGCAATTCTATAAACTGTGATACAGTATGATCTCGCTGCATTTCCTCAGAGCACTCGAGTCATAATGTTACATCCTATGTGAGGGAAAGTTTAGCATTTTCACTTTATTGCTGAGAGTTTGATGAGAGGATCGATCCCACGTCCAACAGCTGGTTAGCTTAGCTTAGCATTAAGACGTGAAACCACATTCATCTTGTTATTTGTGCAATGTGTAAACATGTTATGTTCTTGTCCTGGAACATTATTATCATCCTTATTTAAAAGGGAACATGGACAGTTCAAACATAAATGTCACCATTTGATGCTCTGCACCAGATTGTAGCTTCAGCTCATTTGCATGTCGTCCCTTGACAACAAACATGGACTTCCAATAACGCAATAGATAGGACACAACCAACCTGCAACGCCACAACATTTATAAGTGTTTACTTTATATATATATAGAGATATACATAGTGGGTACGGAAAGTATTCTGAGCCCTTTAAATTGTTCACTCTTTGTTTCAGCCATTTGCTAAAATCAAAAAAGTTCATTTTATTTCCCATTAATGTTCACTCAGCACCCCTTCTTGACAGAAAAAAACAGAAATGTAGACATTTTTTGCAAATGTATTAAAAAAGAAAAAACTGAAATATCACATTTCTACATTTCTGTTTTTTTCTGTAAAGAAGGGGTCTGAATACTTTCCATACCCACTGTATATATATATATATTATTTTGCGCGATCATTTCTTATTTGGGTAATATCAATAAACCTCAACAGCTATAGAGCGATATGAATCTTCTGTTCAACTCGGCTCGATGTCGATGTAGCTAATAAGTGTTTCCCAAACACATCTAAACTATTCCTTCGAGGTTGGTGTTTATATGTGCAGATCGACCTCAAAACTCTGACGCAACTTTAGGGATACGTTCCTCGACAGTATGTCAGCTGTTTATTGCACAGTTCATTTGTCACCTCCTCAGCAGCTGGGCGCCGGCAGCAGACGCTGTCTGTGAGTAACTCACCTGACAGAAGATGTACGGCCCGCTGAAGCTCATGGAGGACGTGTCCTTCACAGCAGGGGGGGGCGGCTTCCATCGTTCCTCCTCCAGACGCTCCTTGGCCGGCCACAGCAACGAGGAGCTGAGAGAGCACACACATTAATCTGTTCATGCCTTCCCTGAGTTATTACTGTATTTCATCTTTTCTTCCACGATGGCAGCCTTTGTTATTATTATTATTATCCGTCTCGAGTGTGAACTTGGCTACCATGTCGACACGCTGTCGAAACGCATCACTTTGCAGACAGTGATGCTCTCACTCTGCACCAGGGTCCGGCTGGAGGCACACTGGATCACACAGAACATCACGCTTTATTAAAATATCACTTTACGCACCAGAAATGTGGAGAATTCAATCAAACTGAAGAAGCGTCACCTTGATGTCGGACAGGATTTTGCTTTTTCCCGGAGACGGGACCGAGTCCATCCACAGAGTGGACCTTCTGTTTGTCAAAATATGCCACGTCAAAAATTAAGTTTTATTAAAAAGAGACAACATTTATGAAACTTTATTCTGCACGTAGTAATGCCTGTGTGCTATGCTTTAATAAAACTTCAAATGAACATGGACCCTCTGGATGTGAACCCTCTCCTCCTTACTTATGTTTTCACATGAAGATGTGATTGGAGGATAATGATGTCATACTCTACCTTAGACAAGCCGGGATGCTGCAGTAGAGCACGAGGAACGCAGCGGCCACGCACACAGCGATGGTGAAATAGATCAGCGTGGTCGGGGACCAGATGGCTAAAAAACAGTATCAATAATCACTCATGATATGTATTATGATGACTTGTTGTCCCATGTCATTTAGTTCTGGACATAAATAAAACGCAATAATGTAATTCCTGCAGGAAATAGATGAAATCAGTTTCTTTAGGTTTGAAGATTGGACATGTTTGAATGAAGTACCCTCTTGTGAGGTCCAGTCCACCGGGTGGGTCCAGTCGGAGGGGATGCCTTCATAGTGGATGGGGACAACCAGCGACCTGACCTTGACCTGGTAGTGCTGGGACGAGGCCAGAGAGGCTCCCAGGATGCTCAGCGACGTGGAGCCCTCCGAGATGTTCAGCAGGACCGGCGAGCCCTGTGAGAGGAATGCGTGCCGAGTCCGTGGAACGGGTTTCATCGGGACGGGAGTGAACAGCGGGAGGAGCCACTCACCTGGCCCCGCCCCCTGTGGTAGAACACCTGGTAGAACAGCCGCAGCTTTGAAGCCGTGCTCGGCTCGGTCCACTCCACCATCCAGTTGCTGTGTTTCTGCCTCACCGTCACCTGCCGCGGTGGGCCGGGCCGGACTGCACAACAACAACAACAACGTTTATAGCAACAACAAAAATGATTTATTTTTATGAATTTTTTGTTCTTCTCGTGCTGGGACAACATAACGTCCCTGTAATAAGATCTCATTGTATCTAGGAAATGAGTCAACATTACATTACAAAGTTGTGTTCTGTATTTCACACAATCAACAAGTGACGGTGCATGTTCTTCACCACCAGATGCAGTAGCGCCAATCAAACACTAGGGGGGGTCACGCAATCACGTCACAGCTCCCTGCAGTCACTCTCCCTCTCCACCTCTCCATCTCTCCATCTCTCCCTCTCCACCTCCCAGTCTCTCCCTCTCCATCTCTAAGCCTCTGCCTCTCCACCTCTCCATCTCTCTCCACCTCTCCATCTCCCAGCCTCTCCACCTCTCCACCTCTCCACCTCCCAGCCTCTCCATCTCCATCTCTCCATCTCTCAGCCTCTCCATCTCTCAGCCTCTCCATCTCCCAGCCTCTCGCCATCTCTAAGCCTCTGCCTCTCCATCTCTCCATCTCCCAGTCTCTCCATCTCCCAGCCTCTCCCTCTCCACCTCTCCGTCTCTCAATCTCTCCACCTCTCCATCTCTCAGGATCTCCCTCTCCACCTCTCCCTCTCTCCCTCTCTCCACCTCTCCCTCCCGTGTCCACTCACTGTGTTTGTCGGCCTTGAATCTCTTGGCTGCGCGTTGTGGGAGGAGCCTCACGAGCAGGCGCGCGGGGTCTGCGGCGGCCATTGTGCAGCTGTACCTCAGCACAGCGCCGCCGAGGTCAGAGGTCACCGTTGGGTCCACGCAGTACCTCTCAGACCTGCAGGCCGGTGGGAGGGAGGGAGGGAGGGGGTGTAAAGGAGAGCAATGAATGGACGATAACGGGACGCCGTTTGTTTCTCAGCCCCTTCGGTGCCGTCCACTTACTGCTGGTGTCGGTATGCCAGCTGGTAGGTGATGAAGTGGTCCAGCTCTCTGCTCACCTCCCAGCTGCACACCACCTCCCCCTCTCCCACCAGCACACAATGCAAACTGGGAGACTGCCCAGTGTCTACAGCCAGAGAGAGAGAGAGAGAGAGAGAATAACGACAGCTGCGAAGCATCCGAGTACTCCCATGAAAAATGGACAGAGGGAGAAAATTAGAAATGTGAGGCAGGGAGATAAGGAGCAGAGCCTCAGAGGAAAGAGACTCGTCTGCAGTGACATGATGGCGTCACTAAATCAGCCAAATGGTTTCACTCTCGCGTCGGAGCTGAAGTTATACACATGGAGCACAGAGGGGCTCCTGGCTCCTAGTCTCCTGGCTCCTATATAGGCTCCTAGTCTGCTTTAGGTTCTCAACGCCTCCTTGGACTCGCCTTCTTGAGTGCGCCAGGCCACCGGCGGGCCCCAGTCGCTCCACTGACCCATGCTGACCCGGGCCCTCACCCGGGCCTCGTACCTGTGACCCGGGAGCAGCAGACGCTCCTCCAGGGTCACACTGGTGTTGGTGACCTCCTCGGTCTGGAGGAGGAGGACACAGGCGGGTGAGTTTCTGCATTTATTTTGCCATTGTGAAGATTTTCCTGTGACACCAATCCGCCACATGGGAACGTGTGCACAATCACTCTTATGATTATTATTGTATTATAACACTATATATACATGAATGTACATCCACAGCTATTCTTCACTGCATTTATCAACACGATTAAACACATTATTTCAATTCAACACTCTCCCAACCCAAAAGCAATCAAAACCGTTACTGATTGAACTTTGTTAATAATTATTTTCTTTAACCCCAAAGTAGGACATGGAAACTGAAGCGTTTATTTTAATGTTCTTTATATTGTGCGTTTGTCACGGCAGTTTTGTGGGCTGGCAGCAGATTGTGTCGAGTAAGACGTGAACTCACCGTCCAGTTGTCCTGTCGGTCCGTCCTGTAGCTGAGCTGATAGGTGATGTGTTTGTTCAGGGAGGAAGAGGAGGAGGAGGAGGAAGAAGAAGAGGAGGAGGAGTAGGGGCTGGACCAAGTGAGCCGTCTGCCTCCATCACTTGCCCCATGTGTGGACAGATTCACCGGTGGGCTGGCTCTCACTGTACAACACACACACACACAGTCATCATCTCCTGATAACAACCCAGCTCGGCCTCTTGTCGTCCTCCCATCCAGGTGAACTCACGGTGCAGAGAAAGGTCCAGCAGCCGGCGCGGGGCGGGCGAGCAGCGGGTCAGCGCTCGGTCCTCCAGGAAGAAGACCGTGTGTTCGATGCCGATGGAAAAGGCCCGCGTCTCATATCTGCACCGGGCCGTCCTGCGCTCACTTGCATGCTGCACTTCAGCTGGGTGAGGCGCACACTGCTTCCTGCAGGTCACAAGACACACTCCCCATGATGCCACGTCCTCAACACACCTTGTTGTTGTTCTCACCTGTGGGTTTCTGTCTGGAACCACAGCTGCAGTGTTTGGTTTCCGTGCTCCCTCCAGCTGCAGTGGACGTACGACTCGTAGTCGTTGTGGCAGCGTAAGGATCCCAGCAGCGGAGACGCTGTGAGGAGGAGGCGAGGGTTCAGTTTAGTGGAGAATAGATATAGAATAGATAGAGAATAGATATAGATATAGAATAGATAGATGTAGCAGGCCCGAGGCCGCCACCCGTGGGTTTCCCCCCCCAGCACCAAGGATCCGCCAGACAGCACGAGGGTTTGTTCCAAGACATATTTATTCGTCACTCACACGACACCGAGCAGACCGCAGCACACGTGCCTCTGCTCACCTCCCCTCTCCACTCTCGAGTGGCAGCTTTTATAAGGGTGGCCTCGGCTGCTGAGTGATTGCCAATCACCAGCAGCCGAGGCCAAATCAGACACAGCTGCCACACTCCCCACCACTCGATTTAGGCCGGGACTCCCTCCGGCCTAACCTCCTCCCATGAGAGCTTGGGCGGAGGGGGCCCTGGGGACGGGACAATGCTCGGCCGGAGGGCAGGGTCGACTGCTTAGGAGGTGGGGCTCTGGGGTTCGGGGCAGGGACGGGAGCAGGCAGGACCGGCCGGAAGGAGCGCGAGCGGTAGCTGGTACCTCTGACAGGGCCCGGGGATCCGGAGTCGGCCCTCCACCGACGGGTCGGCTCGGGGGTCGGCAGCTCCGACGGGTCCTGGGGCTCTGGGTCCGGCAGCTCCGACGGGTCCTGGGGCTCTGGGGTCGGCAGCTCCGACGGGTCCTGGGGCTCTGGGGTCGGCAGCTCCGACGGGTCTTGGGGCTCTGGGTCCGGCAGCTCCGACGGCTCCTGGACCTCAGGGGTCGGCAGCTCCGACGGGTCCTGGGGCTCTGGGGTCGGCAGCTCCGACGGGTCCTGGACCTCGGGGTTCTGCAGCTCCGACGAGTCCTGGGGCTCTGGGTCCGGCAGCTCCGACGGCTCCTGGACCTCAGGGGTCGGCAGCTCCGACGGGTCCTGAGGCTCTGGGGTCGGCAGCTCCGATGGGTCCTGGACCTCGGGGGTCGGCAGCTCCGACGGCTCGGGGGTCGGCTGCGGGTCACGGGGAACGGGAGTCTGCCCCAGCGCCGGCGGGTTTCGGAGGGTTCCGAGGAACAGGCGGCTCTCCTCCGCCTGTGCCCGCCCCATCTCCTCTATCCGGGCCAGTATCTGGCCCAAGCTGCTCATCAGCTCTTCCTCCTGGTCTGGCTCCCTCCCTTTCAGGCACTGGGTCCTCAACGGCCCCACGTTGGGCTCCAATGTAGCAGGCCCGAGGCCGCCACCCGTGGGTTTCCCCCCCCAGCACCAAGGATCCGCCAGACAGCACGAGGGTTTGTTCCAAGACATATTTATTCGTCACTCACACGACACCGAGCAGACCGCAGAACACGTGCCTCTGCTCACCTCCCTCTCCACTCTCGAGTGGCAGCTTTTATAAGGGTGGCCTCGGCTGCTGAGTGATTGCCAATCACCAGCAGCCGAGGCCAAATCAGACACAGCTGCCACAATAGAGAATAGATATAGATATAGAATAGATAGAGAATAGATATAGAATAGATATAGAATAGATATAGATATAGAATAGATATAGAATAGATAAAGAATAGATAGAGAATAGATATAGAATAGATATAGAATAGATAGAGAATAGATATAGATATAGAATAGATATAGAATAGATAGAGAATAGATATAGAATAGATATAGAATAGATAGAGAATAGATATAGAATAGATAGAGAATATATATATAATATATATAGAATAGATAGAGAATAGATAGAGAATAGATATAGAATAGATAAAGAATAGATATAGAATAGATAGAGAAGAGATATAGAATAGATAGAGAATAGATATAGAATATCTAGAGAATAGATAGAGAATAGATAGAGAATAGATATAGAATAGATATTCTTTAGTTCTATAAATCAACGGCGCTAGAATACAAATAAGTCTGTTCTTCAAAACTATATATGGAGGTATTATAGAAGTATCTGCCATGAGAATATTGTTGAAGAGAGGTGGACTAGTGCCAGTGAGGTGTTTGAGTCAAAACTTTCAAAGCAGTTTTAATAAATCTTATGTACAAATTCATCTGCCGGGTTGATGACTCCGAAAATGACATCATCATGTTGTTATCAAATATGAAATATAAAATTCAGCACTACCAGTCCTAGCTGTGGAGACACTGGTACAGTTGTCTCTTTATGAAGCGTGTAGTTTTTTGTTTATTACTTGTGGTTTTGTCTGTATTTTATTATATTTTAATGTTTTGTCCTATCTTGAGACCTTAAATCTGTCATAAATGTTTGATTGATACCTTATTGGATTAATGTGTCGTAATGAGTGAACAGCTTTTTTTGGTACTTTAGTTTTGGGCAATTAAGTCTTTAAAAGGTATTTCTTTCCTCATAGAATGAATACTTTAACCTGATTTAACTCAACATTAATAATGTTCTAAAGAGCGTCTGTATCGTAAAACATTAAAGATGAAAGAAAACTGCTGCACGACAACAATGAACAAGTTCATTAGGAATTTAAAATAGGTTTAAAAATTAAAACAACACATTCAACTATTCCACTATTCATAAACAAAAAAAACCAAAGGAATTCGGTACTATAATGAGAGTTTTTTTCACACGTTTAAGAGGCTGATAACTGAATGCCTTTATGATTTACAACAGGATTTAATATATATATATATATATGTATATATATATATGTATATATATATATATACATATATAATTGTGTATTATATATAATTAATTATCTGATTTAATTGATTGATAAGAATGTAGATATACATATATATATACAAACAGGTGTATATATACATAAATATATACATATACTGTATATATACTGAGCGAGAGTGTGAATCAGTGAATTCAAAATACGAGAAATAACTGTCAACATTTTTTGCATTAATATAGATTATTATAATATTTGTTTCCATTGAATGGTATATTTGACACTGAACTAGTTCATATCTCAGTGATCGTGTCCAAATGAGCATCAAATATCACTATGACCCTGACATGCTGTCTCTAACAGTGGATATGCGGCCCCCAGAAAACATCATTGTTTTTATTGATTTGTTTTTGAGTCCTAAACCATGCTGATGGTGCCAGGTGAATACTGCGCTGACTTACTTTCCTTCGAGTCGCCACGGTCGTGGACCGAGCAGCAGTCTGGACCACAGGGGAGAGCCAGAGGAGGGAGCACCGACCACAGCCCCACCCAGAGGAGAGGCATCATTCCTGGGGACAGACAGGGCGGGGAGCCCCTCGGGTTTATTTTGAGAACGTATTCACATCATCCAGAAGTCTGTAAATGAGACGAGAAGCCGGGTGCGTGCAGGTGAAGTGAGGGAGAGAGAGAACTAGTGCATTTACTAGAACTCATGAAGAAATGAGTCATGACCACACGACCAGCACTCACTTCCACTTTGTGGGTTGCCGCCACACATCCGCCTCTTATCTCTCCCTCACAAGAACCCAAACCACATGCAGTCATGGGTCCAAACGCTTCAATAAATATATACAACCAATTACTGCTGACACAAATGAGTGTTTTTACCACACTGCTTTATAATATAGAATATATATATATATATGTATGTATATATATATATGCATATATATATATGTATATGTATATACATACATATATTTATATATACATATATATGTATATACATATATATATATGTACATATATAGTGTATATATATATTATTTATATATATATTTACTCCTGGACCCCCTGCAGTTCGCCTACAGAGCCAACAGGTCTGCAGACGACACAGTCAACATGGCCCTTCACTACATCCTCCAGCATCTGGACTCCCCAGGAACCTACGCCAGGATCCTGTTTGTGGACTTCAGCTCTGCTTTCAATACAATCATCCCGTCCCTGCTGCAGGACAAGCTCTCCCAGCTGCACGTGCCCGACTCCACCTGCAGGTGGATCACAGACTTCCTGACCGACAGGAAGCAGCACGTGAGGCTGGGGAAACACGTCTCAGGCTCCCGGACCACCAGCACAGGTTCCCCCCAAGGCTGTGTTCTTTCCCCTCTGCTGTTCTCCCTGTACACCAACAGCTGCACCTCCAGTCACCAGTCCGTCAAGCTCCTAAAGTTCGCGGATGACACCACCCTCATTGGGCTCATCTCTGGTCGAGACCGCCTACAGGTGGGAGACTGACCACCTGGTGACCTGGTGCAGCCAGAACAACCTGGAGCTCAACGCTCTAAAGACAGTGGAGATGGTTGTGGATTTCAGGAGGAATGCAGCCCCACCCGCCCTCTCATCCTGTGTGACTCCCCGTCGGCTGTGGAGTCCTTCCGCTTCCTGGGCTCCATCATCACCCAGGACCTCAAGTGGGAGCTGAACATCGGCTCCATCACCAAGAAGGCCCAGCAGAGGATGTTCTTCCTGAGGCAGCTGAGGAAATTCAACCTGCCAGGGAGAATGATGGTACAATTCTACACGGCCATCGTTGAGTCCATCATCTGCTCCTCCATCACCGTCTGGCACCCTGCAGCCACAGCCAAAGACAAGTGCAGGCTGCAGAGCATCATCCGCTCGGCCGAGAGGGTTATCGGCTGCAATCTGCCTTCCCTCCAGGTCCTGTTCACTTCCAGGTCACTGAAGCGGGCCAGAAAGATTGTCGCTGACCCTCCCACCCTGGACACTCCTGTTCGAGTCCCTCCTCGGGAGGAGGCTGCGTCTATCATGACAAAGACCACCCGCCACACCAAAGTTTTTTTCCGTCGGCAGTCGGGCTCATCAATGGAACCCGGACTGACTGACTGTCACCCCCAGGACTACCACCTCTTCTTCCACCTTCCTCTCTTCTCCTTCTTCCCGCTCCTTCCTCTTCCTCCTCCTCCTCTTCCTCCCCCTCCTCCCTCCTCCTTCTTCTTCCCTCCTCCACACACGTCACTTTAACATGCACTTTAACTTGAGGCCTCCTCCACACACATGCCACTTTATTTGCATGCACTTTAACTTAAACACACGCCACGCGTAACATACACTTTTAACTAAAACACACCACTTGAAGCACACACCCAAACACTTTCACATTATTTGTTGTCTTTCTGTCGTGTTGATTGTTGTTTGTTTGTCATGTCCAAATGTTGCACCTTCCACCAAAAAAAATTCCTCGTTTGTGTAAACATTCCTGGCAATAAAACTGTTTCTGATTCTGATTCTGATTCTGATATACAAATATGTATATATATATCTATATATATACATACATATATTTATATATATATACATATGTATATACATATATATATTTATATATTTATATATATATGTATATATACAAATATGTATATATATATATATGTATATACATACATATATTTATATATATATACATATATATATATATATATATATATATATATATATATATATATATATATATATATATATATATGTATGCAGCCTGGCACTGTGGGGGAAATGCTTACAACTTTCAAACTGCAGCATCTCTATGAAAAGTGAATCACACCATTGCTGGTTTAACAGATGCGGTATGACCTGTATGGGTTATGGTCACTAACAGACTCTAGCTGCTGAGTCCAGGAGCCGGTCTGTGGGGGGGGGGAGGGGGAGGGAGGGGGGTCTGACATGCACACCCGGCAGCCTGCTGAGGTCAGAGGCAACAGCAAGACAAGCAGAAACACGTAAAACCTGCGTATGCAGAAAAATAACCGCACGCATAAAGCATCTGAGAAGAGATGAAGGAGACCTGTTGATATCAAAGTGATGATGATGATGATGAACCTGTTTACAGATTCTGCTCGTTGGATGATAAGATCTGCTTTCACACTCTAAATATCTACGTATCCTGTGGTGCAACACTGATGTTAGCTTATGAACGTCACAGTCCTTCCAGCAGCAGGTCGTGAGTCACAGGGTGTCAACGTGAAGGACTTCATATCGTCACTCAACACATTTTAACTTCACTTCTAAAGCAGAACCATGTTTCCTCTGACTTCCTCCTTTCAGATGACTTGACATGATGGAGCGTTGCTTCTGAACACGCATGAATATCACGACACGCCAATTCTTTGACATGATCACATTTTCACTGAGAATTCCCAACGGCAATATTGTGTTGATATCTGCATGAAAAATGTGAAAAGAAAACTCAAATAATAATGCGTTCAGCCAAATTCATCTTTGACTTTCTTTATTGTGAGTTTTTTTTCTTCGTGGTGGCAAATAAATGACACTTCAAATACGAGAGAGTTTGTAACGACTATATTTTGTGTGTCATGTATGTGTGTTGATAACATGAAGTCAATATTTCATTATAAAAATATCACATGTATATGGAGACAATCATCAACAGGTGATGTTTTACAGCATTCAGACACATTTCAAGCTGTGAAATGAAACAGTGGCTCAAAGCACACAACGACCTTCCCTGAAGGTCATGGTACAGCATGTCCAGGTAATCAGTCTCATACCTCTCACGATGAAGGCTCTCGACATCGGTCTCCGTCCGTCCGCCATCGCCGCTTCCGGCTCCTCGTCGACACTGTCGAGAACTCTGTGGGAGTTTCCTCCGTGACGAGTTCAGGTTCCCCTTTCTGTCCGCTGCGCGTCGTGTTCCCTTCAATGCACTTCCTCTGGTTCCTCTGGAGACGCGGCTGAAGACGCATGTTGGAACCTAAAGCACAGAAACACACGTAATACGATGAGGACATGTGGCTGTTTGACGGAGAAGGTGGAAAAACATCAACGACAAAATGGAGAGTTGTAATAACTCTCCATTTTCATTCATTTTCATGATTCTCCTTGTCAGCACCAAGCTTTTTTTTTAGGCCTCTGCTCCGAAAAGTGCATATCCAAACTAAAAAGGCTGTATCTCCGCAACCACTAGGGCTACTTTAATATTTTTTTTACATTTGTACCTTTTTAAATTGTGTTCTTCTTTTGTTCAGATGTGTACATATCAGTCTATATGTTCCTGGGTAAGAGTAAATGAAGATGACACACAGAAGAAATATTAAAATGACAGGTCCGAATTGAGAAAAAGCAATTCCAGGATGATCATATGTTTGTAATGAGGCAGTCGAAAGGTTTAAAACTCCCACAAATCATATTAAGAAGAATAGAAGATCGACTGTCCGGCTGTGCCGTATAATCGGGAGCATTGTTGTAATAACTTTGTAATAAATCACCTATAGCCAGATCAATAAACCTTGCACCTGTGGCAGGGCCTTCAGGGAGGTCAGCGGCGCTACCCTCCAGGTTGCTGAACTCCGCCCGAAAGGAAATCGACAGGCAACTGAGGGTCTTCCCCAAAGATCAATAAACATGGAGACTCAGCGATGGACTGGTGCGCCGTGGTGTTGGAGCACGACCAATCCCTCTCCTTTGTAACTGGTGTGGAGGTCATGTAGGGCGCGGTTGGAGCGCTCCCATTGGCCGCTACCAGCTGGATGGTGGGGTGTGTGTGGGAGGGGAGTCTTCCCTCAATGCCGGACACACTGCAAAGCTGTCGGGTAAGATTACTCTCAGAATTCCTTCCTTGGTCCGAGTGGAGACGACTCGTTGACCAGCACCGTGGTCACTGTGGACCCCCGCTGGCCGCGTGTTGACGGATTGTCGAGGGTTCTTCCCTTTATTTTATTTTCCCCGTGAAAGTTTTTTTTCTATTTCTTGGGAGTTTTTCCTGATCCGATGTGAGGTCCTGGGACACGGATGCCGTATGTGTACAGATTGTAAAGCCCTCTGAGGTAAATTTGTAATTTGTGAAATGTATTTACAAAATAAACTGAACTGAATTGAATTGAATTGAATTGAATTGTTGGAACTGCCTGAGCGTACTTTGAAAAGACATCAGTCACGCCCAGGACATCTCACATCCCATTGCTCAAAGGCTCGAGCATAAAGTCAACAGCAAGTATTTGATTTGGGCAAATGGCCCATAAAGCTGCACATCCAACTCAAAGTAGCCTCTCTCTCTCTCTCTCTCTCTCTCTCTCTCTCTCTCTATGACTTCCTGCCATCGAGCATCTTGAACGCCACCGCTTGAGGAGTTGATGATGAGCGAAGATGCCGCCCGACCAATTCCTCATTTCAGCTGCTGCCACTCGACTGACTCAAGCGGTTCACATTCGCTTTTCATTTTCCTTTTTAAAAAGGAATGCGTTGGCTGTGCGGCGGTGTTGCGATGCCCTCATCAACTATTCATTAAATCTCAACGTGCAAAAGATATTATTGGATGTGCAGAAGGGGGCCTCCAAATAATGAACTCTCCTCTATTTCTCTCAACATGCACGGGGGGTCATTATTGTTCGTTCAGTTCAGAGCTGTGTTCATACTTCAGAGAGGGTTTGGCTGCAGTCCAGACAAGTCAGGGAGACGAGAATAGCTTATTTCTCTCGCTTAAACTTCCTCTAATCCAGGAAACCACGAGGAACTCTGCAATCCACTCGCTGATCTCAGCTATCCTTGAGGTCTATTTGTTCAAAGATGTGTCATGTGGTCCAAATGGGACTCGGCCGAACGATGGAAATGTATCGGAGTGGTATTCTGCAGGAGGAAAAAATCAATAAATGTTCTTCGCGCTGGTCGAAATAAACACGAGCTGACGAAGTCCATATAGAAGTGAAGGCAACATGGTGTAGAGCTGTAACGTCACTTACGTTACAGGTCATGTTGCACCTGGATCACTCTTTCCTCCAGGTCATGCACGCCGTTATCTTCCTGCCATTCAGTCGTGAACTCTGACCTCTGAACCAACCTCAACCACGCCACCTCGTGATCTTGAACACAACAAAGAGCTTTATTCCAGTCTTTGTTCTCGCTCTGCCCCACATTGTCATGCGTTGCAGTCGAGACGCCAAGTGGCGTAGAATGCAATTGCTCTTTTGTTCCTGAATGTGTCCCTCCTCTCTTACCGTAGTTCCTTTTGTTTCTGATTCTAGAGAAACGCTGCGGCTACGTTTCCCCTCTGCTGCGTGGTCACCAGGTAAATACACGGCTCTCAAGTGTCACGCATTTCGGTCTTAAGTCACGCACTCGCGCCACACATCGTATTTCTCATGCTGAAAACACTCTCGTCTATTTAATGTTTTAATGAGCCGCGCTGCCCTCACCGTGGAGGAATCAAGCGCTCCCCTGGAGTTCTGCTGTGAGGTGCCACTTATCAGCCAATCAAAAAAAAGAAATGGGCTACACAACAGCCAATCAGAAAAGAACGTATCTGTTGTATCTGGGTAAGATTTAATCCAGCAACCAATGAAAATAAAGCATCCTGGATAGATATGTCACTCTTGCCCGTCTTCAAAACTTAAGAGCCCTGTTCATGACATGTGGTTCAATTAAGTTCTCACTCTCTTAAACTTTAACTCTTGAAATAATGTGTTGTGTTTGTGCGTGTGATTTTGTGTGGTGATGTAAACTCAGCTGTCATAACAAGCAGCAGGAGAGCATCGTGTTAACCTCTTGGTAGACTGCATGCTCAACACATCAGAGCATTGTTTGTTAAGGCTGCCCACATAGCATGTATCTCTTCATTTGCAGGCCTAGGAAAAAGACTGGAACAGGACTGTGGGTGTCAGTGGGCGCAAAGGAGACTCGCACAGGCGGTTTGACTAGAAGAATAACTTTTTATTAACTTTCGGCTCTGCGTACACTGCTGCTCCGCTGCCAGGTCTCTCCTCTTGCTCGATCGCTAGCTCTGCATATATAGAGGGCAGAAAATGCGCCTGATTGGGTGCAGCTGAGGCCACTTTGCCACTCCGGCACCGTTCCTCGAGCCACACCCCCGCTTCACCTACTCTGCAGCTGTGCTTCCGCACACCCCGCTGCCACAAGGACCCTCTCAAAAAATTTCAAAACAGCACTTTGAACAAGTAAGATGTATTATAAAGAATTTAACATAAAGACAGAACATTTGTGCAATAGAATTAGGCATGTTTTTGTAAATGAGAGTAGTTATTAAAAAACATTTTATTTCTTTAAAGTAGCAAATATCTCTCGTAAAAGACCTTTGCCAGGCCAGAATGCAGGGTACAACATGGGTACAACGCCAAATTAATTCAAATTTCCTGATATTTGAGCCACCAACGTGTGTGGCTGCGTGCGCGGCAACATTTTGGTCACCCCCGACAAAATCTTACTCCAAGGTTTTTTGAAAAGTTGGCAGCTCTGTAAATATATACTACAATATGTTATCTGTGTATTTACTGTCATAGTATAATCTTTGTGTTGTAGCAATAGATGCTAATCGCGATTAGCATTTCGTCATTAACATCCATGTTACAATTAGCGTGGACTCTTAGCTAGTCAGGGGAGTCATGTTCATAGATGCTAAGTTATTTCTGGCTAATGGATTTATGCTAAATCATAGTTTTACATTCATATATATGCATGTGGACAGTTCGTAAGGTCATGTCATGTTTCCATGTTTAACAAAATCAAGACAGATTCACACTAAAAACCTTAAACTCTACTCCGGGTTCCTGGGTCTTTACTTCATGGATCTGCTGTTAGCGATATGCTAAGCTAACTCATAGAAGCAAGAGCAGAATGGTTCTCATCCCGGAGGGGACAAAGACGTTAATTCCTACAAACTGGAGTGAGTTTGATAAATTCCCAGGACCGTGCAGCAGGTTCGGGTCGTGATGCTGTCGCCACCTCTCGGGGTCCAAACGGCCCTTTAGTGACTTTATCTCTGTTTTCCGGGAGCGGTAAATAGCATCCGTCCCAGAGGAACATCGTCTCCAAATGAAAAGCCCACAGTCTGATTCCACACAGCTGCATGGACACAGAAAACACACTTGTGCACCTTTTTTGTTTATATAGTTTGAACTCCAGGTATACAAAACATTGGGTTGTTGTTGTGCTGCGACACCCATGAAGCAAACCAAACGGTGCTTGTCACGTGTCGTTCTTTTATGGATGAGGTGACAGATTTTAAATCACAGTCCTCTTTTCGTGGGAGGCGTTGCTCCTCGGCTGCTTCGTGATACTGATAAGAACGACGCGGCGTTGTAAATCTCGCCTCGTGCAGCCTCAACAGTGCAGAGCGTGAATTGATGGTCTCAATTAGGCCGACGTTCTCAGAGACGTCCTGCACACATTTCCACACGGACAAATAAAAAAAGGGCGGTATCCTAAATCTGATTTGTTTGTGTTTTTTAGCGGAATATTTCCCAGGTGAAATGGGAGGAAAAAAATCACGGAAACAATACTATTTTAATTAATCTAAATCCCGTGGTAATGGCCTTCACACACGGCGTGACCCCGATGATTGGACCCGTCTGCTGTCGTTGAGTAATAGTGGAGCTTTCACCATCACGCTGCTGGTGAAAATGAAATACTTTGAGGCTAATGAGAATGTAATGTGAATTAATGAGATCAATGGTGAGTGTTTCAGAGGGAGAGAAGAGGACTGGAGCAGGGGAGAGAAAGGAGAGAGTCAATTATTGGAGTCCTTATTAAGGAAGTCATACTTGCCCAATAAGAATAGATTATGGTAATTATAAAGTAGTTGTAGTTTAATCTGAGGAGCGTGTTCGGCGCTGATAAACAGCTGGAGGAGACGAGTCTTGCTCTCTTCCTGCGGTCTCATTAATTCTGTTCATTCTCTTTCTATCACAGGACACACACACACACCACTTGAGTCCAAATGAAGGCATATTGGGTCAGATCAGCCTAATAATTGCAAATACAGAATGAATCAATTGCAAACACACAGATTTACCAATGCGCACAGAACAATTCACAAATATATTCGATTTACAAATACATTCCAATGCACACATAAATAAATTAGTTTGTTGTTTGTTTGTGGATCGCACTGCATTTGTTTGTGGGTTTTTGAGACTCCCCGGGCGTGGCTCCATTCGCAAATGTGTTTTTTCCAACATTGACATATCTGTAGCCAGAGGGGCGGGGCTTATCTCTGTGGCTTTCCTCCGTTATCATTTCCGCCATTCACCATTTGTAAATTGAATATATTTGTGAATTGTTCTGTGTGCATTTGTGAATGTTTGTGTTTGCATTTGCAATTATTGAGAGTGATCTGACCCACACAGGCACAAAGGGAAACCTCTGCAGGTGTGAATATCATTGGAATGAAGCACTCACACGTTTCCCCTGAAGGAA